>NC_139515.1:8240903-8245903 GCF_947247035.1 Vipera ursinii | reverse complement strand
GAAGGGACCTTGGAGGTTATCTAGTCCAACCCCCTGCTCAGGCAGGAAACCCTATACCATTTCAGACAAATGGCTGTCCAGTCTCTCCTTAAAAACTTCCAGTGTTGGAGCATTCACCGCTTCTGGAGGCAGGTTGTTCCACTGGTTAATTGTTCTAACTGTCAGGAAGTTTCTCCTTAGTTCTAGCTTGCTTCTCTCCTTGAATGGAGATGTTCTTGAGTGTGTACGTATGTTTTAACTACTGGGAAGTTTTGAAAGTTGATAAAGACAGAGCTAGGGCATCTGGAAAAAAAATCAGGAAAAGGCTTTATTGATCAGAGTTTTTCTAAAAAAAAAAAGAGTTTCGTATAGGAGGCAAATAGTGAGAATAACTAGTGTGTGCATCTAAAGCTACTTCTGCAGGGTCAGCAGCTCCACACCCTAGTCTCACAATAGCAGTTTACAAAACACCCAAAGCTCGGCCAGCTTCACAGTGCCGACAACAAAGTTGACAAATCACAGATTTCACACACACACACACACACACACACCCAACTGCTGCAGGAATCACAGCAGCAAACAAACAATCCTTCATGCCCACTCCAGGAAATAATTGCACCCATTTCTCATTTGCATCGTCTTCACTCCAGGCTGCGGTGCGTTTGTCTCGTGGCTGCACAAATGAAAAAAGAAATCTCTGCCATTCCTTTATGAAGGACACCGCAGAACTAACTGCCAAAGCCATCTTTCCACTCAGAACTAACTGCCAAAGCCATCTTTCCACTTCGAAGGCCCAAAGCCCAACGAGATGAGAGGTGTGGGATGGAAGGAGCCCTGTGGGAATTGGGAAGTGGATTGTCTTCAAGCTCCATGGAATTACAGCTCATTTAGTGATGCTTCAAAGTTACAGCGGCACTGAACAAAAACGGCACCGACTTAACGACCGTTTTTCATGCTTACAACCGTGGCAGCCTCCCCCGTGGTCAGGTGATCAAAATTCAGGCACTTGGCAACTGACTCGTATTTACGACGGTTGTAACGTCCCAGGGTCCCGCGATGCCCTTTTGCGACTTTCCTGCAAGCAAAGTCAAATGGGCAAGCCAGATCCACTTAACAACCGTGCTACTAATTTAACAATGGCAGTGATTCCCCTTGCAACCGTGGCAAGAAAAGTGGTAAAATGGGGGCACAACTCACTTAACAAATGTCTCGCATAGCCACATAAATTTGGGGCTCAATTGTGCTTGTAAGTTGAGGACTACCTGTACTACAGGTATCTCTTAAGTAAGTTTCCTGCAGGTTGGTGTTATGTTCAGCCAAGCCAGAAATTAATTCTCTTGCACAAGGCTATTAGCCTTTCCGAAAACAGAGACAGATCAGCAATAATCCTGCAGCTGCCATAAATCAAATTTGCAGCTGATGGTTAGTGAGTTATTTCTTCTGGGTTTTCAATCAAACACTGTTATTAATGACTAAGCAAAAGCCTTGAGGGTTCCTGTTGGGAAATGGAAGCAAGAAGTGGCTTGTCCAAGAAGAGGTTAGGATTGCACAAATTGTGTAAGACTTTAAAAAAGTGATGCATCAGGAAACTCTCCGCTTCCTACAGGGAAGCATGCCTTATTACACAGCTAGTCCTCGACTTACGGCAGTTTGCTTACTGACTGTTCAGAGTTACAGCAGCACTGGGAAAAAGTGGTTTGTGACCGGTTTTTCACACTTACAACCATTGCAGCATCCCCTGATCACGTGATTAAAATTCAGATGCTTGGCAACTGACTCCTGCTTACGACGATTGCAATGTCCTGGGGGGGGTGGTCATGCGATCCCCTTTTGCGACCTTCTGACAAGCAAAGTCAATGGGGGAGCCGGATTCACTTACTAATCGTGTGACTGACTTAACAACTGCAGTGATTCACTTAACAGCGGTGGCGAGAAAGGTCGTAAAATGGGGGAACTCTCACTTAGCCAACGTCTCACTTAGCCACAGAAATTTTGGGGCTCAAATGCAGTCGTTAAGTCAAGGAGTACCTGTGTTTTGTTTTGCACCTTTATTTTTTTCCCAGTGAAATTCATTCCAAAGCGTAACATCGGAAGCCGTGGCAACTGACCCATCTACTCTCCAGCCCCCAATTTGCACCATTGTCTAGAAAAAAAAGCAAGTGCATACCCCATCTTGTTCCTACATCTGTGATGTCTCCATCCCAGAACATCCTCTCTGGCATTGTTGCCGTGCAACCAGTTTTTGTAGCATTTGCTTGTAGCCTAGTCACCAAGCTGACTTGGGCTGATCTCAAAAGCTAAGCAGGGGACGCCCATGTCAGCAGTTGTATGGGAGACTACCTGAGGATCCCAGGGCAGTAGGCTTAATTGGGATATCAATAAACAACCTTGGAGAAGGCAATGGCTGATCGCTTCCATACACCAAGAAAACTGCATGAAGGTTTGAAGTTGATTTGAAGGCAAACTTTAATTTTCCTTAACTAATTGTAGGGGAAAGAGTGGAACAACCTGGAGGTGGAGTCAAAAGCGGAATCAGCCTGGAATCTCTACGTGGCCACAAGTGGATTAAATTCAGTATTCCTTGAATTCTGCTGACCCTTATCCAACTGCTAGCAGGTCCTAAGCATTAGCTGAAAAGATTTCTGTGCATAGGCATGACTTGCAAAAAAATCAGTTTAATTGGGACTTCATATGTGGACCTGATCTTTGGTGCCTGATAGTAATCAAAGGGTTTCAAAGTCCTTATTATTTAACTGAGCAAGCGCCAGGGATGAATGCAGCCAGGGGTGAATGAATAGCACGCTCATTTCACCTGCACGCTCGTTCTTTCCTTGTAATTAATTTTTTACATCCAAATGCCAAAAATAACCTTAAGCCTAAAAGAGTCACGGGTTGGCCGTGATTTTGAAACAACAGTCTGAGCTACCACGCCTAGTGAGAGGAGCCATTTGTTTTGAAATAACTTTCTGCTCTCCGGGAGCAGACTGTAATGCCATTTTATTTATTTATTGCATTATTTATATCCATCCCCCATCCCCCAAGAATTTGGATAGTTTGCTTAGTTCATAGGAAAAAAAAACCCTGCTGCAATCAATGCAAAGCACCACATAATCAACCCTGATATGAATTAAGTATTACTCTAAGAATACCAATAAATTTTGTTGTTGTTGTTAGTTGCGAAGTCATGTCCGACCCATCGCGACCCTATGGACAATGTTCCTCCAGGCCTTCCTGTCCTCTACCATCTTCTGGAGTCCATTTAAGCTCACACCTACTGCTTTAGTGACTCCATCCAGCCACCTCATTCTCTGTCGTCCCCTTCTTCTCTTGCCCTCAATCTTTCCCAGCATGAGGCTCTTCTCCAGTGAGTCCTTCCTTCTCATAAGGTGGCCAAAGTATTTGAGTTTCAACATCAGGATCTGGCCTTCTAAAGAGCAGTCAGGGTTGATCTCCTCTACGACTGACCAGTTTGATCGCCTTGCAGTCCAAGGGACTCGCAGGAGTCTTCTCCAGCACCATAGTTCAAAGGCCCCAATTCTTTGGCGCTCAGCCTTTCTTATGGTCCAATTTTCACAGCCATACATTGCAAACCAATAAATTTAAGGATACTTAAAAAAAAGAATAGCAATAGGGCTAACAGAATAGCCCTCGTATATTTTTGTCACTTTCCTAAATACCGAATAGTTTCACTGCTGTCCAGAGATGAGAAGGCAGGCTGTTCTCCAGTGATGGCACTGCCATCAAACAAGGTCTGGACTTATCTCTGTGGAGATTCTCAGTCATCCAGGTCCTGGTTGTCCCTTTTTCAGGAGGCAACTGGACTTCCTTGGTTTTTCCTTTCGCTTCTCATCCAAGAAGCTTCTTCAGCTCTGACTGGATGGTGGGGGAATGGAAGGATGTATATTCTTTGCAAGCAGCTGGTCATTTGCGTTCTTTGCGAAAGTCATTGAGGCCACTTGGGAGGGGGGGTCACCTGTGTAGTGCAAATGGTTGTGGAGTTTTCTTGGATGCAGGATGTTTTCTGCCCTGTGTCCCTTCCCTGTTGAAGACAGGCCCAGGCTGTTGGGGATCAGTCTGTGTTGTCCGCATCTCATAACTGGAGCGCAAATGGTTTCTGTGGTCTGCGACGTTTTCTGGAAATCCATTTATACACCCGCACCATTTGAAGCGTGTTCCTCCCCATGTGCATAGCTAAATGTCCACGGAGATTCTCCGTCATCCAGCTCATGGTTGTCCCAAAGGTGCTTTTTCAAGAGGCAACTGGACTTCTTCAGTTCTGAAGAAGTTTCTTGGATAATAATAATGATGATGATGATGATGATGATGATGATGATGATGATGATAAAGTTGGAAGGGGCCTTGGAGATCATCTAGTCCAATCCCCTGCTGAGGCAGGAAACCCTATACCATTTCAGACAAATGGCTGTCCAGCCCCTTCTTAAAGACTTCCAGTGTTGGAGCATTCACCGCTTCTGGAGGCAGGTTGTTCCACTGGTTAATTGTTCTAACTGTCAGGAAGTTTCTCCTTAGTTCCAGGTTGCTTCTCTCCTTGATTAGTTTCCATCCGTCGCTTCTTGTCCTGCCCTCCGGTGCTCTGGAGAATAGCTTGACTCCTTCTTCTTTGGGGCAGCCCCTTGGATATTGGAAGACTGCTATCATGTCACCCCTCATCCTTCTCTTCATTAAACTAGACATACCCAATTCCAGCAATCGTTCCTTATATGTTTTAGCCTCCAGTCCCCTAATCAGTTGAGAAGTAAAATGGCTCCAAGGAGAAACAAAGTTCCAGTTGCCTTTTGAAAAAGCACATTTGGGACAAGGTCTGCCTTGGGCAGGGAGGTGGACTAGAAGGCCTCCAAGATCCCTTCTAGCCCAAGGATTCTATGACTTTGGATTTCTCCTGTCCTCTTTTCTGAGGAGGTAAGGATCCAAGCATCCCTCCCCAACCCAAAACATAAAGACGGCCAGATTTTATTTGGAGAATCCAATTCTGAAGATGAACCGGATCCAACCCATGACAT
>NC_139515.1:8133403-8235903 GCF_947247035.1 Vipera ursinii | reverse complement strand
GCATAGGGTCTCCTGCTTGAGCAGTGGGTTGGGCTAGAAGATCTCCAACGTCCCTTCCAGCTCTGTTGTTCTCTTATACTACAGTGAAGAATCAGTCTTAGAAGTTGCTAACGTCTAGCTGAAGCTGGTTGATCTCAAAAATTAAGCAGGGTCAAACCTGGTTATCGTGGGATGGGTGATCACCAGGTCTATAGTGTAGACTGAAAATTCAAAAAATATCCAGGAACCATTTTATTTGCCAAGAAAATATTATGGGCAGGTCCAAATATTTACCAGGGGTTTAGGTCAATTCAATGGCATTTTTATCTTTTAGATAGAGATCAAGGGAAAGGATAGATACAGTCCACAAAAAAAATATCTGTCTGGAAGGATTAGCCCTTCAAGATAAGATCTGCTCAGCAAACAGACAGATATCGAATTATAGCATCCATCTCATTGCAACTCTATGGCCTCCATATTATGGTGATTTTATTATGGTGTTATCTTAATATAATATTTTATCTCCTATATTGTATTGTCCACATATATATATAATCTTATATCTTATTTTCATTTTTTAATTTGTGCCAGTGTGTTCATAGAACAAAGTGACAATAAAGGCTTATCTTATCGTGTCTTGTCTTATTTATTTCATCTCATGTCATTTTATCTTATATTTGCTGACACTTTATTTAACTAAACTTGTATTTCAGTGATTGCATGACCTCAGTAGATGCCATACACGGCATAAAATAAATAAGCAAACAGACACTGCAAGTCTATTGTGTGGTATAATAACAGAATCTTGAAAATCTTGAGTCTCTTTCTCACACGCCTTCCTCTCTTAAGGCTGAGCCATTGTTTATGTTCTCTTTATTTCTTAATAGTTCAAGCAAAACTCTTTGTACTCCTTGGCCAACATTATCTCCGCATTCCTCTACAGGAAGTTCTGCCTGTCAAAAGCTAAGCCACCCAACTCCAGTTCATTTCAATGAGTCTCATACTATACAATTATTACAACGGGATTTTTCTTATGTTATCCAGTGTGTGTGCAGGCACCATTTGAAATCTTCCATTTTGAGACATTTTTGCTGTAAGGAAGCATTGAGTTAAGGACAGCGCAGGCCTGCCCCAATAAAATATGAAGACAAATAAAGGCAGAGATCAAATTAAATCAAAATAACATTTCCAGGTAAGATCTCCCAGATTCGTTTTTTATAAATTTATCAGAGAGATACACAAGCCTATTATCATCTCTTTCGTGTTTTCCGACCACCTCAGCTTACTTTAATTTTAAAAGTTCACAAAGAGAGGATACTTACTCTCCATTAATAGCTAGAACTGAAAGCCCCTTTGCATCAAATAAATATACAAAAATGGAATGAGAGTGTACAAAATTAGGAATTAACTAACCCAAAGATAAAGGGAGAGTAAAACTACACGTTCTGTTCCTACAGCGGTCAAAAGAAGAAGGAAGTGAGTACAAACACATCCCATTTTCAACTCCAGCAATCACCTCTAACCACCTAAGATAACAGGGGTAGCCATGACATACTTATGGATTACAAGTATCTTATTCTTTATGAACTATGCAAGGATTGTAGTTTATGGACTTGGATTCTGTTCCATGAGTTTGGATGCAATTATCCTCATAGCTGAGAAGATGACTTACAGATGAAGAGTTGGCTATTTTTTCCTGCTTAGAGGTTGTATTTCTCAAAATGGCTTAGGCCAGGGGTGTCCAAACTTGGCACCTTTAAGACTTCTGGACTTCAACTCCCACAGTTCCCTAGCCAACTATGCAGGCTGGGAAATTCTGGGAGTTGAAGTCCACAGGTGCTAAAGTTGCCAAGCTTGGACACCCCTGGTTGAGATCATTCTGCAGGCAACTAGTAAATCTTTCCACAGTAAGCATGACAAGCTCCAGAAACTCTGATTTAAGATTTAGGTTTTGTCCAAGATGATATACTCCACTGACAACATTTAGACAGCTGGTCATCTTCTGTGAGGTCCAATCATTATTTACCACAGACAACAGCCTTTATTATGACTGGATACCTCAGCAGAAGCCAAGGCATGTATTAAATCCCAGAAAATATGTTCACATCTCCATTGAGGTAGTTATGTCTCCTGTTTTTAGATACTGTCTTCTAGACAACATCGTTTCCCTGTTTGAAGGGTGGTTTGGTTCATCTCCAGATTAACGGAGGGAAGACATGGGTGTTAACAAGGGGACAAGGCAGGGCAAAGAGTGACATGCAACATGAAGCCAATGACATGACGGATGTGTGTGCATCAGGGACTGAGACACCAGTCGTTATTTAGGCCAGTGACTTCACAATGGTTGCGCCATTCAGTTATGATAGATGCCTTTTAAGAAACATCCAGAGGGTGTGTGTGTCCATCTTGGCAAGAGGGCGAATGGTATGTCACAATGAAAGCCCCAGCCCACACAATAATATTCCATTCGAGATGGGTTGGGTTGCATCACAACATTCCATCAAGGGCCTTCTTACATTTACTACACTGTTCACAACACCCAGGTCTTTTTGACTTTGTTCTTTTTCACTTCTTCCCAAAACATTTCCAGTTTAACCAACAAAAAACAGTGGGACCTCCATGTTTTTTCCCTCCTTTCTGAGCAACCGGAACGTTTAATAGCAAAAGTTCCCTTCTTATGATTCCCATCACTAAGTCCTAAAGTAAAGGTAAAGGTTCCCCCGCACATGCATGCTAGTTGGTTCCAACTCTAGGGGCCGGTCCTCATCTCCGTTTCAAAGCCGAAGAGCCAGCGCTTGTCCGAGGACGTCTCCGTGGTCATGTGGCCGGCATGACTAGACGTCAAAGGCGCACGGAACGCTGTTACCTTCCCAGCGTAGTGGTCCCTATTTTTCTACTTGCATTTTTGCGTGCTTTCGAACTGCTAGGTTGGCAGAAGCTGGGACGAGTAACAGGCACTCATTCTGTTATGCGGCACTCGGGATTCGACCCGCCAAACTGCCGACCTTCTGATCGACAAGCTCAGCGTCCTAACCCACTGAGCCACCGCATGCCTTATCACTAAGTCCTACTAAGTACATTAACTATTAATTATTACCTCACAATTAAAGGTAATTTATGTTTGTTAGCATAGCTCTTTCTTTTTAAAAAATATATTTTATTGTTTTTTTTTACAATAACAATCTTTAGTGCTTAGTAAACAGCATGTTATCTGGGTTCATATATTTAAAAACAATCAAAAGTGATAAATTCCCATAATTTCATAATCAATATATTAATTAAAAATATATTTCCTCGATCTTCTCTTCTTCCTATAGCATAGCAATTTTTTTAGAGAATAGAGGCAGTTTTCAACTTACAACAGTTCATTTAAGGACCGTTCAAATTTGCAACATCACTGGAAAAAGTGACTTATGACCGTTTTTCACACTTAACGACCATTGTAGCATCCCCATGGTCATGTGATTAAAATTCAGATACTTGGCAACTGACTCATACTTACGACGGTTGCTGTGTACCGGGGTCACGTGATCCCCTTTTGTGACCTCCTGACAAGCAAAGTCAACGAGGGAAGCCAGATTCACTTAACAACCGGGTTACTAACTTAACAACTGCAGTGATTCACTTAAGGATGGTGGCAAGAAAGGTCGTAAAATTTACTTAACAACTGACTCACTTAAACGACATAGATTTTGGGCTCAATTGTGGTTGTAAGTCGAGGACTCCCTGTAATTGCATTTTTTTTAAAAAATGTCTTTTCTCCTTCATTACTTACATAACTGGGCGGAACATTTCCCAATGCACTTGGAAAAAGAACTTCCCTTAAATACTTTGCTATTGAAACTAAATTTACACAGAAAGCGGAAAAATGGACATAAAACAACGAAATCAAAGTTTACACAACCGCAGCGGCGTTTCCCTCTGGAGAGGTTTGCATGGAGGGTCAAAAAGCAACAGTACTGGTTGTGAACTTACAAGTCGAAGGCTTGCACTTTTTTTTGTTAACATGTCTTGCACAACCAAAAAATTTAAACATTTAAAAAGTTATGTGTGTTGCAGCTGCCCTCCTGCCTTTGTGACCTTCCCATGGATGACTCCTCGTGCTATTACAATGAAGGACACACCTCAATTCACAAGCCTAAGTTTGCTCTTTGTAAAGAGGAAAAAACTTACTTTGCCCTGTTAAAGAGTTTCCTGCTGCAATGAAAGCCACCCGATTAAAGTGAAGATCTACCTCAAGTCTTCGATCCTTGTTGACTGCAGTTAAGCTGGTCTGTGTTACGCCCTTCTCTGCCCCAGGGAGGGTGTTCCTTTATTTATTTATTAGTACCATTCTTCTACCTGAAATATTTCTCACTCAGGAGGTACACCCAGGGTGTATAGTAAAATTCAAGAAGGTGCAGATTGTTGTGACTCAGGGCCAGCCTGTGGGTCCGACAGCCGGCTCCGATGTATCGGAGGACTCAGATGTGGGGGAGGAGGGAAACGAACCGGCTGATGATGATTTGGAGACTTTGCAAAGTCCTCAGCCGGGAACCTCTGCTCAGCTGTGTGAGCCCGAGAGTGCGGAGGATGATGACCCACAGCTGGCCCTGTTCAAGGACGCCCGACGCAGGAGGCAGTCGAGCAGGGACAAACAAAGAAAGGCTATGGGACTCCTCGGGAGGAGGCACAGGGAGACCACGCCCTGAGCTCTCTATAAAAGGAGTGTTTGGGGAGGGGCTGGTTGCTGAAAGCAACTCTTTTGCTTGAGAGATAAGCTCTTGTGTGTTTACTATTAAATCTTGGCAGAAGCCTTTTAGCCTTGGACGCTTTCCAGTCTCTTCTTTTGAAATAGGGGTTGAGAGAAGAGGGCTGGTTCAGAACAGTTTGCTTTCAGCCACCCACCCCTTATTACTACGATGGAGCAGCTTCTTGCCGAAAATGCCCAGCTCAACCAGCAACTCACCTTGCTGGCCACTCAGGTGGCACAACTGCAGGCTCAGGTACATGCTGCCCCCCCACCCAGGAGGAAATGTCAGATAGCTATGCCGGATAAATTTGCTGGTAATCCAGAACTGTTTCCTGCCTTCCTGGGACAATGCCAGCTTTATATCAGCGTGAGAGCAGCTGATTTCCCCACTGACCGAGATAAGGTGGGATTCGTGTTGAGCCTTCTGTCGGGAGATGCAGCTCGTTGGGGCACGCCTCTGTTGGCACAGCCTAGCCCTTTGTTGGATAACTTTGGGGGTTTTTGTGACCATATGCGCCTCATGTACGAGGACCCGATTAAGGCGCAGACTGCCACCCGACGCCTGAAAGCTTTGAGGCAGGGTCAGCGCCCTCTACAGGCCTATATCAGCGATTTCCGGCTGCTTAGCCAGGATTCCGCCTGGAATGAGGCTGCGCTCGTGGATGCCTTTCAGGATGGCTTGTCAGAGGAGATGTTGGATGAGCTGGCCCGCGTGGACATTCCCTCAGACCTGAATGGGCTGATCCATCTTTGTCTGCGGATCGATGCCCGGCTGCAGCAGCGTAAGAGTCGCCGTGCCACCCCACAGACCCCTGCCGCCCCTGTTGTGCGTGAGCCCCCAGTCCAGAGGGAGGAGCCAATGGAGCTGGGTGCCGCCAGGTCCCGTCTATCGGTGACGGAAATGGACAGACGACGATCGGAGGGGTTGTGTTTTTACTGTGGGGACCCTGGACATTTGGCTGCTTCTTGCCCGAAGAAGCGTCAGCGGGCGTCAGTGACCAAGCCTGCCCCGAGAAAGTCCCCCGCTTTGCTATCGGGAAACGGCCCGAGCCCGATCTAGACGGTGTGAAAGATCGGGCGACCCACAACAACCACACCGAGCGACGCCGTTCCGATGGTGCCTGTGAACCTCCACGGCATTTGATTTTGGAGGCACGACTGATCCTTCCTGGCAAGCCAGAGGGGATTCCGGTCCATGCCTTAATTGACTCTGGGGCTACCACTAACTTTATGGATTCGGCCTTTGTGGCCAAATGGGCTGTTCCCCAGTGTCCAGTGGATCCGCCCATGCTTGTGGAGACCATCGATGGTCGAGTGCTCCTGTCCGGGCCTATCACGGCCGCCACGCAACCCGTGTGTATGGCCATCAGTACCCATGTGGAGGCCATTCAGTTCTATGTCACTTCGGATCTGCACTTTCCCGTGGTCTTGGGACTGGCGTGGCTCCGGGCGCATGATCCACAGATCTATTGGTCTCAGAACTTGGTCACCTTCCCAAGTTTGCAGTGCGTGGACCACACCCGCCATATCTGTGCCGGCCAGGTGGAGGGTTCCCCAGGGGTTTCCTTGCCTCCCGAACTGTCCGACTTTGCTGACGTGTTCAGCGAGTCAGAGGCGGACCAATTACCCCCGCACAGGCCCTACGACTGCTCCATTGACCTAGTCCCTGATGCGCCTCTCCCAGTGGGGCGTTTGTACTCCATGTCGGAGCCCGAGTTGGCTGCATTGCGGGACTTCCTGACGAAGAACTTGGCTCGTGGTTTCATCCGGCCCTCGTCCTCGCCAGTGTCTGCGCCCGTGCTCTTCGTCAAAAAGAAGTCGGGCGAGTTACGGCTTTGCTGTGACTACCGGAAACTCAACGCTATCACGGTGCGTAACCGCTACCCGCTGCCCCTCATCCCCGAGCTCTTGGACCGACTCCGGGAGGCTAAGATCTTCACGAAACTGGACCTGCGTGGAGCTTACAACCTCGTCAGGGTTCGGCCGGGTGATGAGTGGAAGACGGCGTTTGGTACTCGCTATGGACATTTCGAGTACACGGTGATGCCGTTTGGCCTGACCAACGCCCCCGCTGTGTTTCAGCATTTTATGAATGACATCTTTCGGGATCTGTTGGACCAGTTTGTTGTGATTTACCTGGACGACATCCTGATTTACTCCCCGTCGCGTGAAGCGCATCATCAGCATCTCCGTCAGGTCCTGCAGCGCCTCCGGAAACATTGGCTGTTTGCCAAGTTGGAGAAGTGCCAGTTCTACCAGGTGACCATTGATTTCTTGGGTCACCGCATTTCTCCTGAGGGCATCGCCATGGAACCGAGTAAAGTTGAGTCGTTGCAGAGTTGGCAACCCCCGCGTCGCGTGAAGGATATTCAGCGACTTCTTGGATTTGCCAACTACTATCGGACATTCATCCCTGGCTTTGCTGCCTTGACAGCCCCCCTCACCCGGCTCCTGCAGAAGAAGACTCGGTTCCAGTGGAACGCCCCCGAACAACAGGCGTTCCAAGCTTTGAAGGACGCCTTCATGAAGGAGCCCATCTTGAAGCATCCTGACCCGCAACGGCCGTTTGTCGTGGAGGCGGACGCCTCCGACATTGCCATTGGGGCCGTGTTACTCCAGGCAGCGACGCCCAACGGTACCCTTTTCCCTTGCGCGTATCACTCACGGAAATTGAATCCCTCGGAGCGCAACTATACCATCTGGGAGAAGGAGCTGCTGGCCATCAAGGCGGCGTTCGAGGCTTGGAGGCATCATCTGGAGGGGGCGCGGCATCAAATCGAGGTCCGGACGGACCACAAGAATCTGGAAAGCCTGCAGACCGCTCGGAATTTGAACCAACGCCAGATCCGGTGGTCCCTCTTCTTTGCGAGGTTTGACTTCCGGGTGCGGTACATACCAAGCGGGCACAACCAGAGAGCGGATGCTCTGTCCAGGAAGCCCGAGTACACCCGAGTGGAAGACAAGCTTCCGCCCAGGACCGTGATCCCCGTCGAGTCTTTTGCTGCGGTGCGGGAGCCGGTGGATATACGGGCTCGGATCCAGGAGGCGCAGCAGCAGGAGGCGTGGGTGGCTCAGCGGAAGGAAGAGGTGGGGCCAGATTCGCCTTGGTCGGTCACGGATGGACTCCTGTATTATCGTGACCGGCTCTATGTTCCAGGAGGGCCACTCAGGGGACTCGTCCTCAGCCAATGTCATGATAACCCGGCTGCGGGGCATTTTGGCCTGTTCAAGACTCTGAACCTGGTCTCCCGTACGTTCTGGTGGCCCCGAGTCCGACACGATGTCCAGTCTTATGTCACCTCCTGCGTCCCATGCAGGCAGGCCAAGTCAGCGACAGGGGCCCCGCCTGGTTTACTGCAGCCTTTGCCAACGCCCAAGAGACCCTGGGGGGCTGTGTCCATGGACTTTCTGACGGATCTACCCCCATCCTCCGGCTTCACGACAGTGTTTGTGGTGGTGGACATGTTGACCAAGATGGCGCACTTCATTCCCTGTCGCGGCTTACCGTCAGCTCGCGCCACTAGTCGCATGTTCATCCAACAGGTGTTCCGGCTGCACGGCCTTCCCGATAGAGTCGTCTCCGATAGGGGGGCCCAGTTTACAGCCCGCTTCTGGCAGGAGTTGATGCGGGCGTTGGACATTAAGGTTTGCCTCTCGTCCGCGCATCATCCTCAGACCGACGGGGGTACCGAGAAGGTCATCGGCATCTTAGAGCAGTATCTGCGCTGCTACGTTAACCTGCAGCAGGACAATTGGGTGGACTATTTGGCCATAGCCGAGTTTGCCTTTAACAACTCGCAGCACACCTCCACGCAGATGACACCGTTCTTGGCCAATGTGGGTTATCACCCTCGGTTTTTCCCCCTTTCTCCCGTGGACTCACCGGAGCCGGCAGCGAACGAATTCATGGCGGAGTTACAGGCGATTCATCGGTTGGTGCGACGGCAGCTGGAGAAGGCCAAGGCCGACTACAAGAGGTTCGCCGATCGGTCGAGAAGGGATACGCCTCCACTATCGGTGGGGGATCGGGTCTGGCTGTCCACCAGGAACCTACCATCCACTCGGCCGGCGAGGAAGCTGGACCACCGATACCTTGGACCGTTCCCCGTCGAGGCCGTCATCAATCCGGTCGCCTATCGTTTAACTCTGCCACGTTCCCTGCGCGTGCACCCCGTCTTCCATCGGTCCTTGTTGGTCCCCGAACAACCGGCTTGTCCACTTCGCCAAGCGGAACCTCCCCCATCAGGACCTCGTGATGGCGACAGCACCCCCGAGTACGAGGTCGCCAGCATCAGGGATTCCCGCTGGCTGAAAGGTCGCTTCCAGTACCTGATCGAGTGGAAAGGGTACGGGCCGGAGGACTTCACATGGGAAGACGCGACCGCCGTTCATGCCCCTGCGTTGGTGACTGCGTTTCACGAACAGTTCCCATCCCGACCGCATCCGGATCGGCAGACCCGGGGGAAGGGCCCTGCGGTGCGGGATAGTGTTGTGACTCAGGGCCAGCCTGTGGGTCCGACAGCCGGCTCCGATGTATCGGAGGACTCAGATGTGGGGGAGGAGGGAAACGAACTGGCTGATGATGATTTGGAGACTTTGCAAAGTCCTCAGCCGGGAACCTCTGCTCAGCTGTGTGAGCCCGAGAGTGCGGAGGATGATGACCCACAGCTGGCCCTGTTCAAGGACGCCCGACGCAGGAGGCAGTCGAGCAGGGACAAACAAAGAAAGGCTATGGGACTCCTCGGGAGGAGGCACAGGGAGACCACGCCCTGAGCTCTCTATAAAAGGAGTGTTTGGGGAGGGGCTGGTTGCTGAAAGCAACTCTTTTGCTTGAGAGATAAGCTCTTGTGTGTTTACTATTAAATCTTGGCAGAAGCCTTTTAGCCTTGGACGCTTTCCAGTCTCTTCTTTTGAAATAGGGGTTGAGAGAAGAGGGCTGGTTCAGAACACAGATTAAAAAAGCCTGTATTTTCCGTGGAGAGCAAGGGGAGGAGAGAATGAACAGATCTCCTCAAACGTGACTTGAGATTTTATTATTGAAAGAAATGGTTAGTTAGAAAGGAAAAAAAAATATTCAGAGAGGAAGGTTGTGACTTCTTTGTCCAAAACTACTTAAGTAAGGTGCTATTAACAAAGCAGGCTGACTGGGGACTTCTGGGAGCTGAAGTCCATTCATCTTGGAGTTGCTGAGGTTGAGAAACTCAACCCCATGGCGGTTGCCAACGAAGCAAAAACATGGACCAGCATCTCCATGGCTTCCCACGAAGCCATCCTATTTCCTCCTTCAAAACTAGAAATACAATGCAGTCTAAGCTTTTTCATGGGCTTACTTCCAAAGGAGGTTCTTAGGAACTTCAACACTTAATACAGGTGGTCCTCTACTTACGACAACAATGGAGCCCCCAAATTTACATTGCTAAGTGAGACATTTGTTAAGTGAGTTTTACGACCTTTCTTACAGTATGAGGAAGGATGTGCCCTTGGCTTCCTCACCCCTCCCTATTTTTGGGAAGTAGTTTGATTGGGTCTTTACTTAGTATGTTCTTCACTTGAACATCCAACCATCTTGCTTTGCCTCTCATCTATCTATATTCTTTGAGGTGAGTGTGTGATAAGCCAAGCAAGAGAGATGGATTTCTTTCTGGATAATCAACATTCCTACTTGCATGCTTGAAAAAAACAACAACAAACCAGGATGAATCTCGGTGATACGTTGAGATAAACTGAAGGATAAGCTAAATCTTGTCCCATATTGTCCTACAATAAAGATGATTAGGGGACTGGAGCCTAAAACATATGGCAAATGATTGCAGGAACTGGGTATGTCTAGTCTAGGGAAAAGAAGGACAAGAGGTGACATGATAGCAGGGATCCAATATTTGAGGGGCTGACACAAAGAGGGGGTCCACCTGTTCTCCAAAGCACTTGACGGCAGGGCAAGACAAAAAAAACTAATCAAGGAGATGCAAACTAATCAAGGAGAGAAGCAACCTGGAACTAAGGAGAAATTTCCTGACAATGAGAACAATTAATCTGTGTAGGTGCTCCATCACTGGAGATTTTTAAGAAGAGATGGGACAGCCATTTGTCTGAAATGATATAAGTCCTCGTACCTGAGCAGTGGGTTGGACTAGAAGACCTTCCAAGTCCCTTCCAACTCTGTTATTTTGCATTTCTTTATTTTGTGGGTGGGGGACCCTGTGGTTTAGTAGATGGATGATTTAATGGTCAAAATTAACTCAAACCAAATAAGAGCAGAGTTCAGGTAAATGAATAGATATCTCCTTTAACCTCTATCTTTAAAATAGGGATGGCAACATGCTGGTTAAGGATGATCCACAAAACCAATGAAAGTGCCCCAACCATTGGTACCCAAAATCATTTTGTTATGAGATAAGTAAAATAAAATAAAAATAAAAACCACATGTTTGGTTGATGGTGCTCAAACATTTACTTCAAAGAGAAAAGGGATTTCAGCCATGTCATTTGCAAACCACTTTTCTTTCACCAATGTCCAGAATGGACATTTAAGCACTGAAATACCTGTCTGCATTTTGGGGCTTATGCTGAGTTATGACATTTAAAGAGCTTTATTAGCTTTGAACTGATCAAATTCCAAGTATATTACATTCCAACATAGATTCTATCTCCAGTCCTGGAAGCAAAATCCTCTCTGTAATATATGTCAGTGAATGGATGATAATAACAATAAGCCTTTATATCCTGGTTAAGAGAGAGTTCAAACCAACTCATGCTTTCTATTAATAATTCCCCAAAATGACCCTGTAAAGAGGGGTCAATTTAATCTCCCCTTCTTGCTAAGCATTGCATCCAAAAACAGCTTCCCTCCCTCAGGCGAGGCAGCGAGTCCACGAGAAGGATCAGATTTGAACCTGAGAATTTTTGCATTAACTCTCTAGGGAAAAACAACAACACCCCTCTCTTTTCGTTTTCATTTCTTTCTGCCTCAGAGCAGCAACAGAATTGTGAGCTGTGTCGCTTGAAGGCCTAAATTCAGGCTGATAAGGGGGAAAAAATAGCTCATGTTATTAATTAGCACGGGAGGCAGAACTAATGAAGGTAAAACAAGACCTTCCATTCAGCAGACATCTTGGGAGAGGGAAAACTGGACTTTTCCCACAGTATAGTCATGGCATGGAGTAAATTAACCCCCACTTCCACCTCCCGCAGACTTGCTTGGGGGGGGGGCAAAGGCTTCAAGTAGGGAATCCATTTCAGCTAAGCCCCCCCACCCCCACCCTCCACCTCCTGGTAGATGACAATGCTTCCTAAAACGTCTCTCTCTAGGCTGACCTCTTGCAATTGCAAGCAGATTCCCCTACTGTACACGTTCCGTAGAAATGTTCAGGAACAAAATATTTCGTTTAAAGAAAGACTGTTCTGCAGCAGGGAGAAATTGGGATGTTCAAAACTAGTCTAATGAAAAGAAGGATTAGGAGTGACACGATAACAATCTTTGAAGAATTTGAGGAATTGTCACAAAGAAACAGGGGTGGTGGTGGGTGTCTGCCTATTTTCCAAAGCAACCAGAAAGCAGGACAAGAAGCGACGGATGGAAACTAATCAAGGAGAGAAGCAACCTAGAACTAAGGAGAAATTTCCTGACAGTGAGAACAATTAAAACAGTGGAACAGCTTGTTTTTCATAAGTTGTGGGGGCTCCGTCACTGGAGGCTTTTAAGAAGAGACCGGACAGCCATTTATCTGACACGGTATAAGGTTTCCTGCCTGAGTAGGGGGTTGGACTAGACGACCTCCGAGGTCCCTTCCTGCTCTTATTATTTTGTTAAAACTGTTCTCTTGGACCAGACAGCTGGATTCACCTTGCAAGGAAAGAGTTTATATCAGGAGTCTTCAAACTTGGCCCTTTTATGACTTGTGGACTTCAACTCCCAGAATTCCTCTGCCAGGCATGCTGGCTTAGGAATTCTGGGAGTTGAAGTCCACAAGTCATAAAAGGGCCAAGTTTGAAGACCCCTGGTTTATATCATAAGTAAAAGATAAAAGGCTGCTGTGAGTTGACCTTGGGTTTCTGGTGATTTCATGGCTGTGTCAAATTTGATGTTTTGACAAGTATGTGTGAGTGGCTGGATGTTGCTTCTTCTTAGATGTTTTTCCCAATTCTCAACCTAGCTTACAAGTCCTGAGACTTCCGGGTAACTCAACTACAAACCAGATCCCACCCTGCTTATTAGCTTTGCCACCTAGATAAGGCTGGCCACTCGGCTGTAATAGCTCCATGGAACTTAATGGGGCATCCTTCCGAGAGAATTAATTTGTTAAAGGACTAACTGGGGGGGATCAATCACTATCTTCAAAGAGGATGTTTTATCTGTCTTCCAGGAATTCTAAGAGACCTTCCCTACATTTGCAATGCCTACTTCTTCTGATGGACATCTACACATAGTTTTCTTGGCAGCAAGGTGGAATTTATTTCTCACTGTCTTCTTCTGGATGTTTTTCAACTTCACCATGTAATTTAATATCCTGGGATAGCTTGCCTGCCTCTGTATATCTCATCCTCACTTTTAATTCTGGTTGTAATGATAGAGGCTAGAACTGATACGCCAAAATACAGTGGTGCCTTGGTACTCAACGTTAATTGGTTCCGGGAGGTGCAATGAGTACCTAGAATAGAATAGAATAGAATAGAATAGAATAGAATAGAATAGAATAGAATAGAATAGAATAGAATAGAATAGAGCTGGAAGGGACCTTGGAGGTCTTCTAGTCCAGCCCCCTCTTCAAGCAGGAGAACCTATACCATCTCAGACAGTTGAATGTCTACTCTTGTCTTAAAAATCTCCAGTGATGGAGCGGCCACGATTTCTGGAGGCAAGCTGTTCCACTGGTTGATTGTCCTCACTGTTAGCAATTCCAGGTTGCTTCTCTCCTTGACCAGTTTCCAACCGATGTTTCTCGTCCTTTCCTCTAGTGCTCTGGTGAACAACCTGGCCCCCTCTGTCTTGTGGCAGCCCCTCAGATACTGGAACACTGCTATCATGTCTCCCCTATTTCTTCTTTTTTTTAGACTAGCCAAACCCAAGTCCCACAGCTGTTCTTTGTATGTTTTAGTCTCCAGGCCTTTGATCATCTTAGTTGCTCTTCTCTGAATTTTTTCCAAACTCTCAGCATCTTTTTTGGTGATATGGTGACCAAAATTGGCTGCAGTATTCCAGGTGTGGTCTTACTAGAGTTTTATAAAGTGGTAATAACAAATGATGAGTATCAAACAAATTTTTCCCATAAGGAATAATGTAGTGAGTCACAAGGTAGCCGACACTGACAAGTTCTAGCTCATACATTGAGTACCAAACAAACGATGAGTACAGGGACAAAATGTTTGCATCTAAATGCACTGAGCACCAAATTCAATGAGTTTCAAAGCAGTTTGGCATCAAGATAATGTAGAAATGTAAACTTATCTTTTGTAAGTAGAAACATATGCTTATCTTTCGCTTATGAGTCTTTTAATGTGTCTCCTGAACTCCTCATCCAAATATACTGATCTGGAGGTAACGTTGAAATGAAAATTTTTAAAATACTTGTTTATCTGGAAGAAATTGTCTACTCTTCTTTTAGGAGTGGCCAAACAAACCAGGAAACTTCCATCTCTGGTCTGTAGTGGTTTGAACTGGGATTGCTGGTTTATGATTCTAAATTCTTCAGAGGCTACCAACTTCAGCATCCTTGATAGAAGATAATGCTAATTGAAACTTAAGACAGACTTTCAGCAGCAGGACTTGATTTTTGAATTAACTGCACTTATGCAGTTTCCTTGGCTAACCATTGACTTCTTCCAAAAAGCTCTACTACCCCAATTCAACAGCCCTACAAACCATCCTGGGTTCCAACAATGATTGATTGCAGTTGGCTCCTTAGTCATCACCAGCCAAGATCAGCTCTGTGCTGCCACCTGCTGAATTTCCCCAAATTTAGCTGCTCTTCATGGTTGGAGGAGACCAGCAGGAATCCATGGCTAGAGAGTTCACGTTCTACAATTCATAATTCTAATTAAATGCACCAGTGCCTTAGTGCTACTTACACAGGCAATTAAATTATCCTTTGTTGCAGCCGTGTCAAAACATGCTTCAGCCAGTTTGCTAGATTAAGCCAAGAGTACGCATTTCCTAATTTAACATAATGTTGGAAGGCTCTTGTATTAAGCCATTGCAAAGTCAAGTCGAAATCAAATCAATCAAGTCAGATCATTATGGCCATAAAACAGCAAGGCATCGGTCTTGACACAGCTTCTCTTTTCAAGGCTGGCATATTTTGTGGATCCAGTCATCTCACTAGTCAACAGAGAACTGGAATTTTAGACTTTAGGAAGTCTACCTTATTCCTGCTTGAAGTCCAGGAAGCTCTTGATCTGCCAATGGGTGACATCAGGGATCTTCAAACTTGGCCCTTTTATGACTCGTGGACTTCAACTCCCAGAATTCCTGAGCCAGCATGGCTCAGCTTGGAAACCTCTCCCTTTTCCCTTAGCACGGCTGGCTCAGGAATTCTGGGAACTGAAGTCCACGAGTCATAAAAGAGCCAAGGTTGCCTACCCCTGGTCCAGGTGGTCTATTAACCTAGTTGGATGATCCTATTGTGTTTCAGGTAGTCCTCGGATTATGGCCACAATTGAGCCCAACATTGCTGTTGCTAAGCGAGACAGCTGTTAAGTGAATTTTGCCCCACTTTACAACCTTTCTTGTCACAGTTGTCAAGTTAGTAACTCGGTTGTTAAGTGAATCTGGTCTCCCCATTGACTTTCCTTGTCAGAAGGTCGCAAAAGGGGATCGCGTGACCCCGGGACACGGCAAACCGTCATCAATATGAGTCAGTTGCTCAGTGTCTGAATTTTGATCACATGACCACAGGGATGCTGCAACAGTCGGAAGTGTGAAAAACGGCTATAAGTCACTTTTTTCAGCTGTTTTAATGTCAGTCACTAAAGGGAACTGTTGTAAGTTGAGGAGTACCTGAACTGTGAATTAAATAGTCCAATGTCACAACATGGTTGTGTTCACTTGACTCATTTGCTAAGTTGCCACAACAAACTAAGACCCCAAAATCTAACCAGGTTGGACACTAATCAAACTCAACATATCATGTAAATACCCTGGCTAGGTTTGTACAGGTAGTCCTCAACTTACGACCACAACCGACCCCCAAATTTATGTTGCTAAGTGAAACATTTGCTAAGTGAGTTTTGCCACAGTTTACGACGCTTCTTGGCACGGTTGTTAAGTGAATCACTGCTGTTGTAAATTTAGTGACACCGCTGTTAAGTGAATCTGACTTCCCCATTGACTTGGCTTGTCAGGTGGTCGCAAAAGGGGATCAGGTGACTTTGGGACACAGCAACCGCCCTTAGTACAGGCCAGTTGCCAAGCATCCACATTTTGATCACGTGACCTTGGGGATGCTGCAACGGTCATAAGTGTGAAAAACGGTCATGTCACTTTTTTCAGTGCCGTTGTAATTTTGAATGGTCACTAAATTAACTGTTGTAAGTTGAGGACTGCCTGTATTTGACTTGGGTACATGGGTTGTATGAACACAGCTAGGATCTAGTGCAGGGGTAGGTAACCTTGGCTCTTTTACGACTGGTGGACTTCAACTCCCAGAATTCCTGAGCCAGCCACGCTGAGGGAAAAGGGAGAGGTTTCCAAGCTGAGCTATGCTGGCTCAGGAATTCTGGGAGTCGAAGTCCACCAGTCATAAAAGAGCCAAGGTTGCCTACCTCTGGCCTAGGCCTAGGCCGCTTTATGACTTGTGGACTTCAACTCCCAGAATTCCTGAGCCAGCCACGCTGAGGGAAAAGGGAGAGGTTTCCAAGCTGAGCTATGCTGGCTCAGGAATTCTGGGAGTTGAAGTCCACGAGTCATAAAAGATCCAAGGTTGCCCACCCCAGGCCTAGTATGTAGCCAGAGATAAGATAATATAAAATAATCTTTATTGTCATTTTTTACTGTGGGCACAACGGCACACATCAAAAATGAAATTTAGTTGTCCGCTCTCAGTGAAACACATACATGACACACACCTAAAACATACTATATACATGTATGTTTGAACTCAACATTTGCAATAACACAAAAGAGGGAAAATCCAGGACTTGCCTTGTAAATACACGACTTGGCATTCAGGAAAAACAATTCGATGGTGGCGTTATCCTTCAGGTAAGATATACTTTCAATGTAAAACCTAGGAACGAAACAGACAAGTCACATCAACTCAGAAAGGAAAGCCTGGCGGTCCAATAAATAAAGAAGCCTTTATTCAATTTGTTTTTATCTTGTTGTGAAAAAATGCCCTCTGCCCAGAGCCTTCAAGGCTAAAGAAAAAGAGAAATCCTTTTCTTTCGGTGATTGTGTTATGGCTGTCGGAAAGATTTGTGGGTCCCTTAAGACATCATCACTCAGCATTGCCATACCGGGACCCATCCCGGCCAACAGCAAAGGCATTAAGGCTTGTTCTATTTCACAGACTGATTTATCGCTCCGTAAATATTTTAGGCTGGGGTTGTTTACTTTTTCCCAGTCATTGCCCTCCATGCTTGCACTGTTGGGCTGCATCAAAGCAAGGGAGAAATCCTAACCTGAGAACATCTGCTTTTCCAAGAGCTTTTTTGGGAAAGGACAAAGGATGTACAATGCCTGGATGTTGGCTTAAAATGGACATAATTTGAATTTTTTTTTAGTGGGGTGCTGAATTGAGAGAGGGCTGCGTGATGTAGAATGATGTAGGGTGTAGAGCAGGGGTCTTCAAACTTGGTCCTTTCATGACTTGTGGACTTCAACTCCCAGAATTCCTCAACCAGTGTGCCTGGCTGAGGAATTCTGGGAGTTGAAGTCCACAAGTCATGAAAGGGCCAAGTTTGAAGACCCCTGGTGTAGAGGAACTTAACATAGAGAGTGCAAACCCCACTCCCTTCTAGCACTGATGATATTCCCTAGTTGGGTCATGAAACGTCTGTGGGAAAACAACCAAGCTCAGAGAGCACCAAAGATCTTACAGTCCTCCTCCTCCTCCTCCTCCTCCTCCTCCTCCTCCTCCTCCTCCTCCTCCTCTTCCTCCCTTCTAGTACAGCTCATGTTACTTAGTTAGATAAAGAAACATCTGGAGGAAAACAACCAAGCTCAGAGAGCACCAAGGACTTCACAGTCCCCCCTCCTCCTCCCCCCTCCTCCATCACCTCCTCCTCTTCTCCATAAACCCCACTCCCCATTGATGATGGACCTACTTGTGTAACAAAATGTCTGCAAGGAAACCACCAAGGGACCACCAAGGACCGCACCATTCAACCCCGAACTACAATTATTCTCTTTGGTTGATACCCCAGATGAGTTACTGTGGGAGATATCCAGCCCTCCTTGAATTCCCTTGACTCTTATCTACCGCTAATTCACCCCGACTGTTAGCAGTCCAGACTCTTGTAGTAGAGTATTAGCATGAAATAAACCAGCATGCGTTTGAACCACTCTGACTCCTGTTTCTTACGCTTGACAGTTGCTTTCTCTGCCTGACCAACTCGTGAGCCTCCTGAGAATAACACGAGAGGGAATTCCCAATAAGGACGACGTGGAGAAGATGGTATTAATAGGCCAGTGTGATGACCAAAAAAAAAAGAAAAAAGGAAAAAAGTGATGAAGTACAGGTAGTCCTCAACTTACAACATTTCACTTACTGATTGTTCGAAGTTACAATGGCACTGAAAAAAGTGGCCCCCAAGCCAGAGCCGAGCAAGACACCTGCCTGCCCGGCGGCGCTCTTCCTCCTGTCCGAGGTTTTCATAGTTGTGAGCATTTCTGTTGAGGATTGGCAGCGGAGGTGGGGTGGGGTTTTTGGTTTTTATTGCCCCCCCCGTTCTGCTGGGTGGTTGCAGCAGGTTTTGGTCATTTCACCTGACCCTTGGACACTGTGACCGTCATAAATATGAATCAGTCGCCAAGCATCTGAATGTAAATCACAAGACCCTGGAGATGCTGGAACATTCCAGCTGATTGGCGCTTCTTCTGGGCTCAGCAGAAACGCCAGGATCAGCGCCGAGCTCCAGCTGGAGCCTGGCGCTGATCCTGGCGCTTCCGCTGAGCCCTGACAGCCCTGCAGCTCCAGCCGTCTCTCGCTCAGGCTTGTGCGGTGCTGCCAGTGGTTCAGCTCATTCCCCTCCCCCGCTACCATTTTTCTAGGATGGTCGTGTACCACCTGCCAGGTGCCAAAGTACCAGAGGTGGTACCCGTACCACTGGTTGAAAAGCCCTGCTCTAGGAGTTCTCAGTTAAACTACCAAGGATTCACATTTTGGAGAGTCATAGCAACACAGTGGCAAGCCAACATGGTTTTCCAGCACTGCAATCTTGCTTTGAGGGACCTTCAAAGCTCAGGAATCAAAGAGCGGTGGATCTTTTGGACTAAGAGTTTGGCTCGTTCCGTGCTCCTTCGGCATCTAGTCATGCCGGCCACATGACCACGGAGACATCCTCGGACAAGCGCTGGCTCTTCGGCTTTGAAACGGAGATGAGCACCGGCCCCTAGAGTCGGAAACGACTAGCACGCATGTGCGGGGGAACCTTTATCTTTTACCTTTTTACAAACCTTACAGGTAGCCCTCAACCTACGACCACAATGGAGCCCAAAATTTCTGTGGCTGAGCAAGACGGTTGTTAAATGGGTTTCGCCCCATTTTACAACCTTTCTTGCCACAGTTGTTAAGCGAATCGCTGCAATTGTTAAGTTACTAATAACACAGTTGTTAAAGTGACTCTGGCTTCTCCACTGTCTTTGCTTCTCAGTAGGACACAAAAAGGGATCATGTGACCCCAGGACACTGCAACCATCCTAAATACACGCCAGTTGCCAAGTGTATGAATTTTGATCACATGACCCTGGGGATGCTGCAACGGTCACAAGTGTGAAAAACGGTCATAACTCAATTTTTTCAGTGCTGCTGTAACTTCGGTCACTAAATGAATGTTTGTAAGTCAAGGACTACCTGTAGGAGCCTACAATATAGCAACCTAAAGCATTAAAAGCACACAAGTCTTCTCCAAGGTGTCTCTGAATACTGTCTGATTTTTCTTACTCCTGCAATCTTTAATCTACTTGCCGAACTTTCTCACAAAATCAGATTCACCTCTGTTATTTAGTTTGATTTAAACCTCGGGCTCTTCCTAAAAGCTTAGGAGAATGCTCATTACCTTAATGTGTGTTTGATCTTCTTAACAAACTGTGTCGGTCGTTAACCTTCCCCTTTTATTGATGAAGAACCCGATCGATAAGACCTCTACAGTACACGCTCTGTAACGTTCGGTTTACACTGCAGGACTTCAGTGGGAATTGCTAATTTATATAATAAACAGGACTGTCCAAAAATCTCCTTTTGCGCTTCATCACAAAGATGGAAATAAAGAGACCCGGCTTTTGAATATCCATCCTCAAACTGAAAGGTTCCTTAAGTACTCCTTGCAATGTTTATCTCACTGATACACTCGCAAAAGAATGAGGGCAAAAAAGGCATTCAAATGAAAAAGTTTTGGAATAGTCAAGTGGCCTTGATGACTCCCTGGATGGAAAAGAGAGATTTTAGTTAGGATATCTGAGGATTATGACGAACATGAGCCGAATATGGGAAAACAAGGACATCACAGCCTGGCAACCAAATGTAGTAGTAAATAATAATAATCATGAGAAAGAACTGGAGAAGATAACAAAATACAAAGACCTACAAATAGAAGTAGAAAGACTGTGGAAAGGCAAGCAAGGGTAGTACCAATAGTAATAGGCACCTTGGGTGCAATCCCAAAACAACTGGAGCACCACTTGAACACCATCATCGGCATTGACAAATTCGCCATCAGTCAATTGCAAAAGGCGGCCTTACTAGGAACTGCTTCCATCCTGCGATGATATCTGTAATACCATCAAACATCCACATCTGCCTATCCCAGGTCCTTGGTAAGGACTCAATAGGTAGACAAAAATGCCAAATCCAGTCTGAACATCTGGCTGACTGTGCGAATAATAATAATAATAATAATAATAATAATAATAATAATAATAATAATAATAATAATAATAATAATAAGTAGTAGTAGTAGTAGTAGTAGTTGGAAGGGACCTTGGAGGTCATCTAGTCCAACCCCCTGCTCAGGCAGGAAACCCTATACCATTTCAGACAAATGGGTGGCCAGTCTCTTCTTAAAAACTTCCAGTGTTGGAGCATTCACCGCTTCTGGAGGCAGGCTGTTCCACTGGTTAATTGTTCTAATTGTCAGGAAGTTTCTCCTTAGTTCTAGGCTGCTTCTCTCCTTGACTAGTTTCCATCCGTTGCTTCTTGTCCTGCCTTCAGGCGCTTTGGAGAATAGCTCGACTCCCTCTTCTCTGGAGCAGCCCCTGAGATATTGGAAGACTGCTATTGTGTCACCCCTCGCCCTTCTCTTCATTAAACTAGACATACCCAATTCCTGCAACCGTTCCTTATGTGTTTTAGCCTCCCTGATCATCTTTGTTGCGCTTCTCTGGATTCTTTCTAGAGTCTACTTTGTTCCCCGTGGCTACCTATGGTTGTGAGAATGGGACCTTAAAAAAGCAAGACAGGAAGGAAATCAACTCGTTTGAGCTGTGGTGCCAGAGAAGATTATTTCTTATTCCTTTTGACAACAAAGGTGACCAAGAAGCAAGAACTGGAGCACATAGCACCAGGCCTGTCACTGGAAGGCAAAGTCACAAAACTGCATCTCACTTATTTTGGCCATGTCATTTAGGGGAATTCCTTGGAGAAAGCAATTGTCTTTGCAAGGGTTAGCGGTAAAAGGAAACCAGGCCGCCAAAGAACACGGTGCCTGGACACCACCCAAGCTGACCCCAGCCAACTCAAAGAAGCGAGAGATCGGAAAACGTGGCCCATACACAAGGACAGAAAGAAAAAAACCCTTGCTTTGAGAAAGAGTCTTGATGCCAATTTCCTAAAAGGAATAATAATTACATGTAAGAGGGAATTTCCCCAAATTATGCAAGGCGGGGCTAACAATTGAGGACGTTCATGACCAGGAAGGCTGTATAGAGAGAAGCATAAACTAAAGATGGATATTCTTGTCTGGCTTGTGGATTTTCCAGCAGTATTAGCTAGTCTGAATGCAGAAGCCTGGATGAGGTGGGCAAGAACAGTGAGGAACAAACAACTATGTAAAAAGGTTCTTCCCTGCGTGAGAATATATATATGGATGTGAGTGAAAGAAAGAAGATGCTTCTGAGAAACACCAGAGGGCAGTATTGCACTTCTTAAAATTCTAAGACTTTTGAAAACCATCCCATTTCTAGAAATAACAGATCAGGAAGTTAACTGCAAAAAAAGGGAAAGAAAATGGTATAATAACACTCTCTCCTTTCCCCCACCTCTCTCATTAGCTTTGTTCAAAATGTTGGACGGAGTTAGAATGATGGAGATGTGCCGAGCAGAAGATTTCTACTATTTGGTTAAAAAAACAACCCCCAAATATCAGGTTTTCTCCAAGGTTAGGCAATCTGATACCCTCCAAATATTTTTTGGGACAAGGTTCCTCGCTGCTGCCATGTTGGATGTTAAGTCAAACTGAATCTGTTAGAAACATCTCTAAGTCTTACGGCACTTTTCATGCAAAATAGAGTGTCAGTTTGGTGTAATAATGAAGCTGCGCGTCTAGAAACCAGGAGACGGTGAGTTCTAGTTGCTTCCTTAGGAACAAAAGCTGGCTGGGCCAATCACTAGGAGACTAGAAGTTCTGGACCTGCTTTAGGTACACAAGCCAGCTGTGTGACGTTGGGCCAATCAGCAGGAGACGGTGAGTTCTAGTCCCTCCTTAGCCATGAAAGCTGGCTGGGTGAATTTGGCCAATCAGCAAGAGACAGTGAGTTCTAGTTCTGCCTTAGCCATGAAAACCAGTTGGCTGACTTTGGGCCAATCACCAGGAGACAGCGAGTTCTAGTCCTGCCTTAGCCATGAAAGCTGGCTGGGTGACTTTGGGCCAATCACCAGGAGATGGTGAGTTCTAGTTCTGCCTTAAGCATGAAAGCCAGCTGGGTGACTTTTGTCCAATCACCAGGAGACGGTGAGTTCTAGTTCCACCTTAACCATTAAAACCAACTGGCTGACTTTGGGCCAATCACCAGGAGACAGCGAGTTCTAGTCCCGCATCAGGCATGAAAACTGGCTGGGTGACTTTGGGCCTGTCCCTCTCTCTCAGCCCAACCCACCTTACAGGGTTGTTGTTGTTGTTGGGAAAAGAGAAGGAGGAATGAGTGTGTAGGATTGCCGCCTTGAATTACTTATAAAGTAATAAAGGAGGGATAAGAATCTAATAAATAAATAAAATAAAAGACCTTTCCCTCACCGGATGCCCTTTGGACAGCCAGGACCGTAAGTGACCACCGCACTAATCTTTGCCCAGTCCAGCTGATTCTTGTGACTATCAAACTGTTGTGCGTATCTTAACCCAATTTAAGGGAGACCAGGATAACTCATCTGATGAAGCATTCTCAATTTTGTGACCATAATATTATGACCGCATAAGCCACAAGCTCGGGGTGGCTCGAACTGTGCAGTGTCTGCAGCCAGATTGCTTCTGACACTCCAGTCGGTAAGGCCTAATGCAATCTGATCGATTTCCAAGCAGAGGCTCGGCTATCCGCCAAGCCCTAATGGTTGAAACTAACGTTTAGTCTCCTGCAAACAGATTCCTCCACTTGGAAGGAATACTTCGAATAAAAAGGTCTTCCTTCAAGGGTTTCATCATTTCGATTAGGGCGCCTCTACCTGGCCTCGTCTTGATGGTTGGTTCTTGGGGACCACGCAGGTCTTCTCCAAAATGTTCTGTCCCCATCCCGAACCTTCAGGTCTTACAAAGGTTCAGCTATCCCTACTGTAATTGAGTCCCCCCCTCCCTCCTTTCCTATCTCCTTCCTTTCCCATCTCCTTCCTTCCTTCCTTCCTTCCTTCCTTCCTTCCTTCCTTCCTTCCTTCCTCATCCCTCTCCCTCCCTCCCTTCCCATCTTTTCTTTCCTTCCTTCCTTCCCCATCTCCTTCCTTCCATACTTCCTTTCCTTCCTTCTTCCCCATCTCCTTCCTTCCTTCCTTCCTTCCTTCCTTCCTTCCTTCCTTCCCATCTTTTCTTTCCTTCCTTCCTTCCCCATCTCCTTCCTTCCATCCTTCCTTTCCTTCCTTCCTCCCCATCTCCTTCCTTCCTTCCTTTCCTTCCTTCCTTCCTTCCTTCCTTCCTTCCTTCCTTCCTTCCTTCCTTCCTTCCTTCCTTCCCCATCTCCTTCCCTCCCCATCTCCTTTCTTCCTTCCCCATCTCCTTCCTTCCTTCTCATCTCCTTTCTTCCCTCCCATCTCCTTCCTTCCTTCCTTCCTTCCTTCCTTCCTTCCTTCCTTCCTTCCTTCCTTCCTTCCTTCCTTCCTTCCTTCCTTCTCCATCTCCTACTATGTGGACACCTTGACACATTGTTGGTTCCTTTCCTTTTTGTGTGTTGTTTACAGTGCCTCAGAACTCATTTCTCTGGTTGTGACTGCTCTCACTTTTGCACCAGTGGTTAAACTAGGGCTTATCCATTTAATGAATAACTCTTTCCAAACCAGGGATCTGCTATGATGATGGCAAAAGTATCGTACGGTTGGGATAAAAAAAAATCACCTCCCTTTCTTTACAAAACAGATAAAAAGTGTGGCAGTCCAAATTCAAAGTTGTGGCTTTCATCTTGACTTTTTTTTTTGACCATCCCTGGGAACCCCCCCCCCTTTTGTGATGACTTTCTGAATCCTAGTTGGTAGTCAAAATCTGATGTTCAGTTAGGCCTCGGTGCAATAGATGAAGTAATAAAATCCACTAATAAGATAAATAGATTCCTTTGGAAAGATAAACTTGACAAAATCCATCCTCACCTGACGCAGAAGTATAAAACCACCAATCCAGACTTTTTGGGGAAATCATGTTCTAGCACTCGGCGATCCAACTGAAGCCAGTTCAAATGGCCCCTGGTTAAACAACAAAATGGAGACAAAGGTGATTAGAACATTAAGCCATTTTGTGTCGCTTTATGTTATTGCATTGCATTGACCAGAGTCATCTTGTAGGGAAGACGGGCAGCATAAAAATTTAACAAACGAGCGAATGAACAAATGAAATGAACAAAGAAACAAAAACAAATAAATAGTGCTACTTCTACTCTGCCACTCCTATACGAACTTAAGGGAGCATACCTGCTTCTCTCCTCCACCATTTTTTAAAAATCTTTGAGTTTGAAGATTAAAGCAAAGATTAAATTAAATTAAATTAAATTAAGTAAACCTTCTGAGGAAGATTAGATTGAGAGACAGTGACTTACCCAAAGGTCTCCTTGTATGAGGACTTGAATTGGGGTCTCCTTAAACCCAGTCAAACACCTCAATCATCACTGTTCACTGCCTCTCTAACAAAAACTTCATCCAGTTCAGCTTCCCTACCTTAAACTGGTCTTCCCAGTTGCAATGTATGGCTGTGAAAGTTGGACCATAAGAAAGGCTGAGCGCCAAAGAATTGAGGCCTTTGAACTATGGTGCTGGAGAAGACTCCTGCGAGTCCCTTGGACTGCAAGGCGATCAAACCGGTCAGTCCTAGAGGAGATCAACCCTGACTGCTCTTTAGGTCAGATCCTGAAGCTGAAACTCAAATACTTTGGCCACCTAATGAGAAGGAAGGACTCACTGGAGAAGAGCCTAATGCTGGGAAAGGTTGAGGGCAAGAGAAGAAGGGGACGAGAAGAGAATGAGGTGGCTGGGTGGAGTTACTGAAGCAGTAGCCGTGAGCTTAAATGGACTCCAGAAGATGGTAGAGGACAGGAAGGCCTGGAGGAACATTGTCCATGGGGTTGTGATGGGTCGGACACGACTTCGAAGCTAACAACAACAACAACCCTAAACATTTCCAGATAGGGTGGGACCTCAACTCCCATGCTCCTTTGACGCCCGGGTTTAAGAACCATGGGCGTCAAAGATCAACACATCTGGGCAAGGAAAATTGGTTTGCAAGGATCAAGCATAAGAAGTTCAATAAAAATGCAATCAGGGAATGCAGGATAGAACGGCATTTGAGGCAGAAATACGGTACGCAGCTGGGGATGGCTGTGGTAGAGTTTCAAGCCCTCAGTGTTCAACACAGAAAGTTCAACCTGTCAAGGTGAGAGAGCTGGAGATGGAGAACATGGAGAGAAGAGATAAGAGCCAGGGTCCTTCCTTCCTGTCCTGTCCACCCTTTGCGTGACTGGATAACTGAAAGTCTCTCAGTTCCCCCCCCCCATTAAACACTGTTAATGCCAGGAGTTTATACAAGGCTGGGAAGATTCCCCTGTAGGCTTAAAACAGGGCCAAACAATGTCTCAGACATTTTATTTGCCGCCCGGTCTGTCTAGAACAGCCTTGCAAATAAACTCTTGTCAAACTGGCTTTCGAGAGCTTTGGGAAAACACAGCTGCTCCTCTCTTGCACCATCGTCCACGCTCAGAACGAGCAGCAGTTACTACGGGCTGCGCTGGGCGATGCTATTTTGGGCCATTTTCTTTGATTGAGCTGGAAGTAGTCAAAAGAGTTGTTTGATTGTGTAGAGAGGGAGGGCTCTGAACTTCGGGGGTCTTGAGCCCCTTCTAATCCCACTGTCAAAGAAACCGGGTCTCGCCGCCCAAAATGCCCACTCTTGCTGAAAAGGACAGTTAAAGCGTTTGCAGATGTTGGGTGTTTTACCATTTATGATAATTTTTACAACGTAAAAAAAAATGGCAGCAATAACCCTGACAATTATCCTGTCAATGTAAAATACCGAGTGGGGGGATAACTGCAGCTGAAATAAGATCACTAAAGAGGGAGCATCTTCTTGTAAGCTCAAACCAAAAAATATGAAGAAATAATGACACACACACAGAGAGAGACATAGACAGACAGACAGACAGACAGACACACACACAGAGAGAGAAAGAGAGAGAGAGAGAGAGAGAGAGAGAGAGAGAGAGAGAGAGAGAGAGAGAGAGAGAGAGAATAACAGAATTGGAAGGGACCTTTGAGGTTGGTGGAGCAGTGGGCTAATGCCTCCTTAAGTAACACCAGCTGCCTGCAATTAGTGCAGGTTCGAGTCCCACCAGGCTCAAGGTTGACTCAGCCTTCCATCCTTCCGAGGTAGGTAAAATGAGGACCCAGATTGTTGGGGGCAATAAACTGGCTTTGTAATAATGCCGCTGGGGGGGTGGGTCTGAAAGCCCTAATAAGCAGGCATATACATAGAATGAAGGCTATTGCTAAGCACATTGATTTGTGCTTCTTAGATTGTAAGCCGCCCTGAGTCTTCGGAGAAGGGCGGGATATAAATGGGATTAAAAAAAACAAACCTGCCCAAGCAGGAGAAATTGGTTGTTCGATCTCTTAAAAACCTCCAGTGTTGGTACATTCAGAATTTCTGGGGGAAAGTTGTTCCACTGATTTAATTGATCTAATAGCAAGCAGGGACGCGGTGGCTCAGTGGGTTAGGACACTGAGCTTGTCGATCAGAAGGTCGGCAGTTTGGTGGGTCGAATCCCGAGTGCCGCGTAGCAGAGTGAGCGCCTGTTACTCGTCCCAGCTTCTGCCAACCTAGCGGTTCGAAAGCACGTAAAAATGCAAGTAGAAAAATAGGGACCACTCCGGTGGGAAGGTAACAGCGCTACGTGCGCCTTTGGAGTCTAGTCATGCCGGCCACATGACCACGGAGACGTCCTCGGACAAGCGCTGGCTCTTCGGCTTTGAAACGGAGATGAGCACCGGCCCCTAGAGTCGGAAACAACTAGCACGCATGTGCGGGGGAACCTTTACCTTTTTAATAGCAAGCAAGATTATTTGATTTTGGCTCCCAAGCTTCATCTCTCAGAGGCTGCTTCAACTTGAACTATGGAAAAATCTCCGGCGAGATACTTTCTTTATTTCTCCACTGTCTGTTAGGTTTTCCTCCGCCCCCAATAATTCCATTTAGATTATTTCTGTGTTGAACCGACATCGTGACGTTACTGTTGGAAAGCGCTGTCTTTTAAGAAGTAGAATAGTGACTCTGACAGGGAAGAACCCTTGGCCTATGACTGAAGATGCCCATGGGTTACAAGATTAGGGATCTATCCATCCCAGTAAGGTGTCTAAAGTTTCATGGGCCCCTGTAGCTAAAGTCCCTTTAAAGAAATGAAACCAATATTTTTTTCTTGCAATGTTTGTGTCCAAAATCTTTGTCTTGGACTAACATCAGAATAAGCATCGTGCTGGCTGGAGTCAGAAACTAGAAGAATTCAGATTAAATATATGTATAGATTGCCCTTTGCTCTTGGGCGAGACAGACCATTAGAAAAGCATCACTATAGAGATGTACCACGTGATATTCCTAGATGGTCCTTCCTCTTGGCATCTTCTCCATCTTATCATAGAGTCTAGGGAACCCCATGCCACTCGAAGCGTCAGGAAGATGAGCAGATCTAGTTGACCTTAACACAGAGGACACTCTTGACACAAGTGCAGAGACACTAAGGTAGTCCTCGACTTATGACCACAATTGAGCCCAAATTTTCTGTTGCTAAGCAAGACATTTGTTAAGTGAGTTTTGCCCCATTTCCCAACCTTTCTCGCCACAGTTGTTAAGCGAATCGCTGCAATTGTTAAATTGGTAACAGGGTTTTTAAGTGACTCTGGCTTCTCCATTGACTTTGCTTGTCAGAAGGTCACAAAAGAGGATCACTTGACTTCGGGACACGGCAGCCATTGTAAATATGAGTCAGTTGCCAAGCATCTGTATTCTGATCACATGACCATGGGGATGCTGCAACAGTGTGAAAGTGGTCATAAATCACTTTTTCCAGTGATGTTGTAATTTCGAACGGCCCTTAAATGAATTCCTGTAAATCCAGGACTACCTATATTGTCTGTGAATACTTACTCCATTATTATTAACACTAATACTACTAATACTACTACTACTACTAGAGTTGGAAGGGACCTTGGAGGTCTTCTAGTCCAACCCCCTGCTCAGGCAGGAAACCCTATACCATTTCAGACAAATGGCTGTCCAGTCTCTTCTTAAAAACTTCCAGTGTTGGAGCATTCACAGCTTCTGGAGGCAGGTTGTTCCACTGATTAATTGTTTTATACATGTTGCTATCTGATCCTTATGGACATCTATAATTTTTAATAGCCTGATGTAACTGTTTAAGAAAAAAATATCTGAGATGTGTTTGCTCATTCGCAAAACCTCCATATTTCAAAAGGCAACTCCTCCTAAGCATGCTTTCACCGAGCCATATAATCATCTAAAGCTGAGATCTTGCAGAAGATCAAGAAGATATAAATATTTATGGAGCTAAATACATGAACGTGGCAAAGGCGCGCAAGGCTGACAGAATAATTCTTGAAGAATTAACTTGATTTCTTTGGTGCTCAAATTTAGCAGGCTGGATTTAACACCACTGTGTAGGTTTCTCTGCTCATCTCCCTACCAATAGCACAAAGCTCTGTGTTGTTATATGTCAAAAAGCTTTCAAAAGTGTGTGACAATTTAATTTGGGTCACTAGTCTAGACCAGAGGTCTTCAAACTTGGCAACTTTAAGACTTGTGGACTTCGACTCCCAGAATTCCTCAGCCTGGTTTGAAGACCCCTGATCTACAGTAGATGAAGGGATGGTTCTCCATTACCAAAATTAAGTCTGTTCCTATGATTTTGCTAGTCTGATCTCCTGTGCTAGGAAAGTGGATGAATGAAAATCCTTCATACAAGTCATTTTTAACTAAATTACCCTTGCAAAACTTTCCTCCTGAGCTGAAGAATCACCTTTATGTGATTTAGAATTGCAGAAAGCAGCAAGTTTTTCATTTCCTTTCAACATAGGCTAAACCAACAATTCCGATGCTGGTAGCCTCTTGATGTTGGAGAATTAATAGCCAGCTACAGGATACCAAACTAAAAAAGGCAGGTAGTCATAAATCAGGAGCACCTGTTTTGGATGAAGGCATTTTACGAAAAGGCATCCATTTTCATGACGATCTTGAGCTAGATGAAAATGGATGACTTTTCATAAAATTTGTTTGTTGGAAAGATGGACTATGAATCAAGTTGAGGAAAGTCAATTGGAACCAAATTAATAGATGTGGGTTTAGACGTTTTGAAATCAACCTTCATGTTTTAACATGGGTAAGTAAATTTAGTCTCTTTCAAGTCACAATTGACTCCTAGGGATTTCATGAATGTAGTTTCCTTGGCAACAGTACAGAAGTGGTCTCACACTGTCTTCCTTTGACTTATTTTTATGATTTTTCCAGAGTTATAAGCCCTATAATTTCTGTCCAGGTACTATCCTGGTTAGTTTCTGAGCCAAGCAAGGTCAGCCAGATGGGGTTGACTTTCTGAACCCAGAGGATTTAAGGAAACAGTATTTTTCTTGTTTTAAAAAATTCTCTGATATACCTGGAATCCACCAAGATTACTATCGCTTTTCTAATTGCTTGCACAACAGAGAGAACAGGGGTGCTTCTGCTCCTTTAATACCTTCCGTCTCTTATGCCTATTGAAAATTTTAGCAACTACAATCAGTGTAGTTCAACCTAGAGAGAAGGGCTATTCCTGCAGAAAGTTTCCCAAATGGGTACAGAATCCTGTTTATAATAGCCCTCAGTGGAAATGATCAGGACTCAAAATATTAGTGGAGATGTTTTCACATCAGGACTCAAAACAAGGACCATGTAACATCAGAGTACTTCACCCTCCCAGGATGTTCTAACACAGGGGTCTTCAAACCTGGCCCTTTTATGACTTGTGGACTTTAACTCCCAGAATTCCTCAGCCAGGCATGCTGGCTGAGGAATTCTGGGAGTTGAAGTCCATCAAGTCATAAAAGGGCCAGGTTTTGAAAACCCCTGCTCTAACATTAAGACTGTGTAAGGAGCTGCTGAACCACCACGCAGTTTCAGAAGGTCTCAACCAACCCAGCAGGTTTTTAAGACCTCACGGTGGTTAATGGATAATTAAGAAGATACAATTTGTCTTGGGTGTCTCCTCTCTCTCTCTCTCTCTCTCTCTCTCTCTCTCTCTCTCTCTCTCTCTCTCTCTCTCTCTCTCTCCCCCTCCTTGCTGAGATGCTCCATGCAACTCAAGAACGGAGCTGCATCTCACAAAACCTGCTGCCTTTTAATAAAAGGTGTGAATCAGAAAAGGTGCGGTCGGACTCTTTTGTTCATTTTTGGCTACCACAGACCAGCAAAACTCACTTCTCAGAAAGCAAGTGCCGTAGCTGCTGAGGCTTAGAAGTCATTGTTTCTTGAAGATTTGGGAGAGGTTAACTGCTATTTACTGCAACGCCATGTTTTAACTTCACAAAAGCCATGACCAGCTAATCTCCAGTATTTAAGTAGAATGAATGAATAAATGAAGAAAGGAATGAGTCTGCCTGTCTGTCTCTCTATAATCCATCCATCCATCCATCCCTATCTTTACCTTATCATTCATCTAGCTGTCTGGCTATCTGGCTGTCTGTCTCTATCATCCATCCATCCTTATCTGTACCTTATCATCCATCCATTTATCTGTCTGTCTGACTGTCTGTCTGTCTATCATCTCTCTCTCTGTGTGTGTCTGTCTGTCTCTCTCTCTATAATTCATTTGCCCCTCACTCCACCTTCCTATCTTTACCTTATCATCTATCAATCTATCTATCTGTCTGTCTGTCTCTGTCTCTCTCTATCATCCATCCATCCTTATCTGTACTTTATCATCCATCCATCTATCTGTCTGTCTGACTGTCTATCATCTCTCTCTCTGTGTCTCTCTTTTTGTCTTTCTATCATTCAATTACCCCTCCCTTCACCTTCCCATCTTTTACCTATCTATCTATCTATCTATCTATCTATCTATCTATCTATCTATCTATCTATCTATCTATCCATCTCTCCCTCAATCTCTCATCTCTCTCTCTCTCCCAATCCATCTGCATGTCTTTCTGCTTCCCAGCCCAAAGACATTGCTAAAGCTTCCCCAGGCAGACTGTTTCTGCAAAAGAAATTAAAACATTCCAAATAATCCATCTATAGACTTTTTTCTAAAAAAAAGCATAATAAACAAACAAGATCAACTGCCCTTGAAAGTAGATCAGATTTGCAGTCTTCTCTAAGCGCAAAGACTATTTTTCTAGCTTTCTAAAGCAGCATTTTAATGCTGTGTTTATTGATCAGCAATAAACCAGCTTATGGAAGTTGTGGATGTTGCTGCTAAATAATCCTCTAATATATTTAGGAATGTGTTCTCTGTCAAGGAACAATAAGATTCCATCAGCCTGGTTGCATCCCCTGCAGAGGATATAAATTTTCTTTTAATTGGCCTGGCTGCTCTCTCCTTGAAGAACAAGTTCTTCAAATCTGCTACAGGTCACTGGATCGCTCTCAAGACAGCTGAATGCAAAAATGGCCCCCAAGAAAATCTCTGATCATTGTCCTAAGTGACAGGGGAGACCTAATTGATGAATGGACTCCACAGCTTAATAGATTATTCCCAGGAATCCCAATTTTTCCGCTAGCAGGTGTGCATGGATGCAAGCAAACATGTGCCCACATGCAGACAAATATTCAGTGGAGGGAGTCCCGGATGCTTTATGAGCGTGGTGGCTTTCTTGCAGATGTTTCATTACCCAACTGATGATGTTACCCAGTTTGGGTAATGAAACGTCTGCAAGAAAACCACCAAGCTCAGAGAGCAACAAGGACCCCTTCATGTCAATCCTGAACTACAAATATTATCTAATTATTCTATTGTTTTCTATCAAGCCAGTTATTTCTGAATGCCAAGGCCTCCGGTTTTATCCTTGAGCGTCAACATCTGCTGCATAAGACTTGGACCTTGGGAATCAGCAAGATTTTGCCACGGACAAAACCAGTTAAGGGTTTTGAGGATGCTAAATACATATTGATTATTTTCTAGCATCTGTCGGCTGTTTTTGTTCTATTTGCTGCCTGATAAATGAGAGAGAGAGAGAGAAAGAGAGAGAGAGAGAGAGAGAGACAGAGACAGAGACACAGAGAGAGAGAGAAAGAAAGAGAGAAAGAGAAAGGAGAGAGAGAGAGAGAGAGAGAGAGAGAGAATTATCTTTAAAAATGGTGGAGCCATTTAATGTAATTTTTCATATTCCCCATTTAGCTATAGGCTGCAGTGAAGTACATACACACCTGGGAATTCAATACATTTAGTCAAGCTACGGTCTTTGTGGTTAGAAGAATAATTTAAAATGGAGAAGATCCCACCTCCACCCGCGTACCATGTTGGTTTTTAAGTTAGTTAATTTTGGTTTATTTAATATAATTTATTTATTCCACTTCAGTAGTGTTTTAATGTTTGTACCTCTCTTTCTATGATATTTCTAAGCCACCCAGAATTTCTTGTTAGTGAGACGCTGGCATATAAATTTAATAAGTAACAAATGAAATGAAATAAAATATAGATTTGTTTAAAGATGGACATGATTTTGCTCCACAGGGCACCCAAAGACGTTTTTTCAAAAAGCAACTGGACTTCCTTGGTTGTTTTTTTTCCCCTTTGAAAACGTTTCGCTTCTCACCCAAGGAGCTTCTTCAGTTCTGGCTGAAGGAGGAAAGGAAGGTTTTATACTCCTTGCAGACAGCTGATCGTTAACACTCTGAAGATCAATGACTTTTGGAAAAGCATCTTTGGGGTTAGAGTTATTGTTAGTCTTGGTCACCTAGACCAGGGGTAGGCAACCTTGGCTCTTTTATGACTCGTGGACTTCAACTCCCAGAATTCCTGAGCCAGCCATGCTGGCTCAGGAATTCTGGGAGTTGAAGTCCACGAGTCATAAAAGAGCCAAGGTTGCCTACCCCTGACCTAGACAGATTGAAATAAATCAGGAGAGTTGCAGGTATCAGCAATAGTAAATCTCCTTTGAATCAAAGTTGATTCCCTGATGGTTGAAGAATGCAATCCTACGGCACTGCAATTGCCTTCTGGGGGCTCTCTAGTCTAACTATAGTCCTGGTATTCCTTTCTGTTTCGATTCTAGATCCTAATGGTGACCTTGCTTAGTTTCAAAACTTGGAGAAGTCAACTTGATGTTCTCACTCCGATCAACATTAATATATTGGTGAAGCCAGCTCATCTTCTCCAAACAGGCCATTCTGATCTTGATGTGGACAGTTCAGATGACCCCAAGGTGCTTTTCCAAAAGGCAACTGGAATTTCTTGGAACTGAAGAAGCTTCTTGGATGAGAAGTGAAACATTTTCCAAGGGAAAAAAAAACCCAAACAAACAAGAAAGTCCAGTTGCCTTTTTGGAAAAAGCATCTTTGGGACAACCATGACCTGGATGGCTGAGAATCTCCCCAGATGTTCCTCCATGGGGCAACGGTTGGCTCTTGATCCTCGGACACTTACGTCTCATCGGTGAAGGCAATTCCGAAGTATTCCTTTTCTTTCAGGTTGAAATGGGATGCTACCAGATCTAGCAGCTCCTTGGATAAAAGCTTGGGCTGAAAGAGAGAGACAACAAAGAGCACGCTCAGACAGATAGCAGCATGGTGGGGAAGGGCGAGGAGGAGGAGGTTCAAACAAGGGATGGGCGACTGGTATCCTCAACAGGACATGCGCACAGTGATAGCGACATTGGCCGGAGCTGATGAGACAAGACTGGTTGAGCCAGACCCCCAGGTACATTCAGTACACAGTGCTGAGCCATGCACCACCTCACAATGCCTGGTGGTTTCCAAGTCCTTCAAGAAGCCATCAAGAATGACACTTGCTTTCTAAGCCTGTGCACGTGCACAAACATGCACATGTGATATGGAGTGTAAAGGCACAACCGAGAGCCAGCTGATCTTCTCCCGCAGAAATTAGTAACCTTCTCCAGGAACAAACATCCACCGATATTAGTAAGTGGAGAACCTGTAGGCCAGGGGTAGGCAACCTTGGCTCTTTTATGACTCGTGGACTTCAACTCCCAGAATTCCTGAGCCAGCATGTCTCAGCTTGGAAACCTCTCCCTTTCCCCTCAGCATGGCTGGCTCAGGAATTCTGGGAGTTGAAGTCCAGGAGTCATAAAAGAGCCAAGATTGCCTACCCCTGCCTTAGGTTAAGTAGGGCATTACCAAACCATGCCACCTGTCCAAAGTTGTAATCTTTCCTCCCCTCCCCCCTGAATAGCTTTTACTCTGTCTGCGTAGTCATTTATATCAGATTGGATTGATTGAGTCGGGGGGTCTTCAAACTTGGCAACTTTAAGACTTGAGGAATTCTGGGAGTTGAAGTCCACAAGTCTTAAAGTTGCCAAGTCGGAAGACACTCCTGGACTAAGTAGAAGTCAACAGCATGTATTGGGATGCCAAATGATCCTGGGAAAATACAGTTAGTCCTCGACTTACAGTGACCGTTCAAAATTACAACAGCCCCGAAAAAGGGACTTATTTTTCACACTTACAATCGTTACAGCCTCCCCAGGGTCACGTGGTCAAAATTGAGATGCTTGGCCACTGATTCATATTTATGATGGTTGCAATGTCCTGGGGGGGGGGCATGCAAACGCCTTTTGTGACCTTCTAACAAGCAAAATCAATGGGGAAGCCAGATTCACTTAACAAGCGTGTTACTGATTTAAGAACGGCAGAGATTCACTTAGCTGCTGTGGCAGGAATGGTGGTAAAATGGGGCAAAACTCACTTAACAAGGGTCTCATCTAGCAACAGAAATGTTGGGCTCAACTGTGGTCGTAAGTCGAGGACTACCTGTATGCGGCGTAACACTAGTTTAGGGACTAACTCAGTTTTTGGACTATGAGTTTAAGAGGTGGATCAAACACCTCTGGAAGACATTATCTCAATTCAGACCATCTTCCTTGCCATCATTCCACCTTGGTTCCTCAAAGAGAAGTCTGAAGTGGGTTGGCTTGAGTTGGTTGGCCTCTAAAATTAGGAGGAGAGACAGTTTTAAATCAGGGTTTTGCTTCAGAGAGGGTCTGCGATGGAAGCTTTGTCCAACTAGGAGTTTCTTTGAAGCCTCACGTGGCCTCCACGAGTAGGCAGCAAACAATCCGTTTGGGTTGTTTGCTGTTCCCTTGGAGAAACCGAACTATTCCAGGGAACGCAGACAAACCAAGCATTTCCAGGGAAAGTTGCTGGAGAGAAAAAGGACTACTGAGGCAAAATATTTGGAAGACAGCCTTCACTTGCTAGGGCGATTTTCTCGAATACTTGAACAAGTTTGTGTCAACGGGTTTGTATTAGATGGAGGCACTGAATAGATAAATAAATAATGCATTCGCCCGAATGCATCCTTCAACAGATCTGATGAGCTACAATTCCCACACAAGGTGGGAAGTTAGAGAAACTAGAGATACAAAAGTCCACTTTGTAGACTGTCTTCACTGACATTTTACTTACAAGAAGTGGAATGGGTCCTTGGAAATATAACAGTCTGGTTTTCTTAGAGATAGAGAACCCACCACTGTCATCGCCATGACCTTGACTAGTCTAGCTTACCACAGGAATACACAACTGATCTTCTCTAGCTAAGACAGCTTCCATGAGCTAGTACACCTAGATGACAATGGCAAGGGATTGTGGGAATTGCAGTCCAAAACTACTCAGCTTGCTTACCGTAGCTCCCCAATGCATAAGTAAACTGCAATACAAAAATGTGTATAGTTACTAAGAGCAGATCTGCAACCAGCCAAGCCCTAGAACATCTCCAATGAGTCAGACGGTTCTCGTTGAACCAAGCAGGACAAATTTCAAAAACATCTTGAGCATCCTCCCCATTTCTAAAGGAAATTATCTTTCAACAGTTACTGCGTGGCATTAGTTAGGAAGAAGAAAAATGGGGTTAGCCCAAGGGGTAAGTTATTTGAAGGACTTCCTGATTTGTAACTCAACGTCCTCCGTTGCAGTCTCGTATGTACTTACCACGGATCAGTCTCATTAAACTAGAGGGACAAACTTTTAACTAAACACACCAAGGAATCCGGGTTAGTTTCAAGCCACCAGCTGTAATCATTGTGCAAAAATAAAGTCTCTCATGGCTGGCTCAGGAATTCTGGGAGTTGAAGTCCAGGAGTCATAAAAGAGCCAAGATTGCCTACCCCTGGCCTAGGCCTAGGCTGCTTTATGACTCCTGGACTTCAACTCCCAGAATTCCTGAGCCAGCCATGCTGAGGGAAAAGGGAGAGGTTTCCATGATTAGCCATGCTGGCTCAGGAATTCTGGGAGTTGAAGTCCAGGAGTCATAAAAGAGCCAAGGTTGCCTACCCCTGGCCTAGGCCTAGGCTGCTTTATGACTCCTGGACTTCAACTCCCAGAATTCCTGAGCCAGCCATGCTGAGGGAAAAGGGAGAGGTTTCCATGCTTAGCCATGCTGGCTCAGGAATTCTGGGAGTTGAAGTCCAGGAGTCATAAGAGAGCCAAGGTTGCCTACCCCTGCCCTAGGCCTATGCCGCTTTATGACTTGTGGACTTCAACTCCCAGAATTCCTGAGCCAGCCATGCTGAGGGAAAAGGGAGAGGTTTCCATGCTTAGCCATGCTGGCTCATGAATTCTGGGAGTTGAAGTCCAGGAGTCATAAAAGAGCCAAGGTTGCCTACCCCTGCCCCATATCATTGTTTTCCTGTGATTTTTCTTTTTTTACCAGTTTTATAAGCATCACCACACTCTGTTTCCTTCCCGGCTCACAGTCCAGCCGAACCCAGTGGTGCAAATGTAGAGTCAGATAAGAGAACAATAAGACGGGAGGGAGCTAGCCCTGGCTTCCAAGCCAAGTTAATAAGAGTCTGGAGAGGATTTAAGATCTTAAAGTTAAATCCTGCCGGTCTGACGTGCCAGGCTTTGCAGTCTGAGCTTTCTTTGCAAGTGTTTAAAGTTATTGGGCTCCTGGTTTAAGAACTTCTAGTAGTTGGACTGACTTGTGTTTTTTAGATAATTAATTTGCTGGAGCAACAAGCACTGTTCCTCTTCTAGAAGCAGGGGCTTTACACCCACGCCGTTCTAAGGGTGATTGGAGCCCTTTTGCAAAACAAAATGTTTACTGGGGATAATTCGCCTGCTTTTTAAGGGGCATCCACCAAATACCTCTCAGCCCATAGACTTGAACGACCTGAACAACAGACAATTTTCAGCTGTTAATTAGCTCTACTTCAATGCATGCTTGGAACAGCTTTGTGAGCAGCCTACACAAAGGTGTAGGCCAGGGGTAGGCAACCATGGCTCTTTCATGACTCATGGACTTCCAACGCCCAGAATTCCTGAGCCAGCATAGCATAGCTGGCTCATGAATTCTGGGAGTTGAAGTCCATGAGTCATAAAAGAGCCAAGGTTGCTTACCCCTGGCCTACACCTTTGTTTGCAAGACAAGAATTGTGAACGAATTAATGATGACTATAAGAGTTTACAAGTAAGTATACCCAGTCCAAGCCATCTTTCTCCTTCCTTCCCTTCCCCTTCCTTCTCTTCTTTTTCTCCCTTCCCTTCCTTTTCTCCCTTTTCCTTCCTTCCTTCCTTCCTTCCTTCCTTCCTTCCTTCCTTCCTTCCCTTCCTTTTCTCCCTCCCTCCCTCCCTCCCTCCCTCCCTTCCTTCCTTCCTTCCTTCCTTCCTTCCTTCCTTCCTTCCTTCCTTCCTTCCTTCCTTCCTTCCTTCCTTCCTTCCTTCCCCTCACTCTCCTTTCCTTCTTTCCTCCCTCTCTCCCTCCCTCCCTCTAAATTTGTATAATGACTATGATCAGAAACTGAATGAGACTTCAGGGGACAACATTCTTGGCCTTAGAGTAGTATGGTGCCCACTCTCCAGCTGAAAACTCCAGTGAAGGTGGCCTATTCAGAAGTGACCCAGAACTGAAGCACTGGAGAGCTCATTTCTCATTACAGACAGACCACCACAATCACTTCTAGATGCTTAGGACAAAGATTGCAGAAGACACAAGATTTCAGCATTCCTCTGTCCCCCCCATGAGATAGCCGTGGTTTTTCCCTCACAAGGAAGGAACATCATCTGGACCAGAGTTCTTCAGAACAATCAGGAAAAAAGCTAGTCATCCTCTTGATATTAACATCGTTCCCTCTGTAACTTTCCTAAATTTCTCCCTCTTGACAAATAGGATTCCTTTTAGTAAGGGAGAATGTGATATACATAGTTGGGCTTGGGCAGGTAGAAGGTAGGATAACAATGTCCCCTCACCACTTCCAGCTGAACCACAACACAACACAACACTTGGCTTTTGCCTGCTCCTTTTTTTAGAGACCTGTTGCTGATTTCTGTATGGAAGCTTTCCTTTCATCACCAATCTTCCAGATGTGTGGACAGCATTTTCATTTTCACACGCTATTAGCTAGTAAATAGGGCAAACTAATCGGGAATACAAATAAGGTTGTTAGATGTTCGAAAGATCACTGAATGCTGTTACGTTTTGCCCCGATTCCTTCCCACAAAGCTGATATATTTCAAAATTGCTTACTTGATCACAAATATATGACATCAGTGGTCTAAAAGAAAAATAAGAGTTGTCTAATCTAATCTAATCTAATCTAATCTAATCTAATCTAATCTAATCTAATCTAATCTAATCTGATATTTAACAATCCATCAGGCAATTATACAAAATGAAATTAGTTAGCCAGGGTAGCACCACATAATTTAGTCGTGTACTTTAATTTTGGTAATTCAGATAATCTGTTACTGACTCAAATCATCTGTTACGATGGCAGAATCTGTTATTGACTTGGTTGTATTTCTTCTGCCGTTTATTTGTCAAGAATTTTAAATGTTAGCCAACACGTTTATTGTCAATCTTGTTTGCCTCAGCAGGTTGCTGTTTCACAGTCTGTTCTGAAGCCTTGTAAGTTCTAATGTGTGGAAAGAAAGGACATTTAAAAAAAATAAAAATAGAAAGAAAAAGAAAACAAGTTCCCAATAATATGCTGTCATCTAACAGGCAAAACGTAAAAGGCATAATGGATATTTGAAATAATTTTTTTTAACAAATGCTAATTGTGAATGGAAAGATTTTCACACAACAATCCCACCTTCTACAACGATGCTTTGGCAGGGGCATTTTTTGACCTACAAGAGTTTGCTTAGTGACCGTCCAAAGTTACAATGGTCCTGGAAAATGTGGCTTATGAGGGTCTTTCAAAGTTAAGACCTTTGCAGAGTTCCCCCATGGTCACATGATCAAAATTCGGACGCTTGGCAGCTGACTCATATTTACGACAGTTGCAGTGTCCCATTTTGCGACCTTCTGACCAGCCAAGTCAATGGGGAAGCCAGATTCACTTAACAACTGGATTACTGACTTAACAGCTGCAGTGATTTACTTAACAACGGCGGCAAGAAAGGTGGTAAAATAGGGCACATTTTGGGCTCAATTGCGGTCGTAAATCAAGGACTGCCTGCATATTGTTTACTTAAGGAGGTCTTGATTTAATAAACTTCCCACTCCATTAGTTGCATTGACCGGAGTCCTGTGAAACCCCACACATTGCAACACGACATCACTTAAGGTCTGTCTCTTTCTGCTGTGAGAACTTAAAGAAAGGTGGACGGCTCCGTGACACGAAGAGCAGGGCTTGTGGAGATGGAAGAAAGCTTGTCTTCTGTCTTTTTAAAGAGGAGAACAGTGGATTCCTCTGCCCTGGAGTGGGACAGTTGGAAAAGTGCACATTCGCTACCCATGTACATCAACTGCTAGTGTGAAAAGAAGCCCAGATGTGGGAAACAGGAGACTGCTGGATGACTCATTTCCTTCAATGGAATCAGGTGACACAGTGCATACCTCTGCCCTCCAGGAGAGGCCTTTCCTGCTAAGAAGAAGCCTTGATTCCTGTATATATAAGCCTTCCTGTTTTAGGAGACACACAATCCAGATTGCTTCCCCTGGCAGGCTCTTGACTGTGCTTCATAAAACAACACACATGGCCAGAGAGGAAAACATCTTTCTTTCTTTCTTTCTCTTTCTTTCTTTCTTCTTTCTTTCTTTCTTTCTTTCTTTCTTTCTTTCTTTCTTTCTTTCTTTCTCCTTCCTTCCTTCCTCTATCCCTTTATCTCTCTATCATCTATCATCTTCTTAACTATACAGTCTTTCTTTCTCTCTTTCTTTTCCTTCCTTCCTTCCTCCTTTCATCTATCCCTTTATCTCTCTATCATCTTCTTAACTACACCAAGCAGCCTTTCTTTCTTTCTCTTTCTTTTCTTTCTTTTCCTTCCTTCCTTCCTTTGTCTCCCTTTATCTCTCTAACATCTATCATCTTCCTTAACTACACCAAGCAGTCTTTCTTTCTCTTTCTTTTCTTTCTTTTCCTTCCTTCCTTCCTTCTTTCCTTCCTTCCCTCCTTCATCTATCCCTTTATCTCTCTATCATCTATCATCTTCCTTAACTACACCAATCTTTCTTTCTTTCTTTCTTTCTTTCTTTCTTTCTTTCTTTCTTTCTTTCTTTCTTTCTTTCTTTCTTTCCTTTTTTTCTCTTTCTCTTTTTTATCTAGCCCTTTATCTCTATCATCTATCATTTCTACCTCTCTCTCCTTCCCTCCCTATCTCTGTCATTCTCTATCTCAGCTATTATCTCCCTTCCCCCTCCATCTCCATCTCCATCTCCATCTCCATCTCCATCTATCTATCTATCTATCTATCTATCTATCTATCTATCTATCTATCTAACTATCTACCTACCTACCTACCTACCTACATATAACCAGGACTGATTTTCCTTTTGGAAGGTAAGGAATCAAGTGAAGATGCCATTACAGCACCACCTTCCCTTTGTCTGAAAAATTTCCTCAGATTGCTGTTGGCTCATCTCCATGACTGTGATTTTTTTCCCCCAAATGCAGCCTACCTCTCCCATATTTGCTCACACGTGACACGTGCGAGTGTTTCCCAAGGTAGGAAGAGACACCAACCTTGTTTGTGAAAGTTCATCTCCAGAGCTCAAAGACTTTGAGAGTGTGGAGCTGAGTCTTGTTGGGTCCTGGAGCCCTTTGTCATGACCGAAAAGGTTGGCCTTGAGATTTATTTCCATAGAGGCATATAAATCTGTCCAGCCTGTGCCAAATTTCTAGGTTACAAGAGGGAAAGGGAACAGCAACAGCTCCCACAAATCATGAAGACGAAAGGTATTAACATATGGCATACATTAACAAAATAGCTATTGAAAGGAAGTAAAATAAATTAGCTCCCGGGACAGTTAAATGGTTTCTCCAAACAGAGGGGAACATTCCTCTGAGTTTCCATGAAAATCCTTTTCTCTTTCCTCCTTCCCATCTTCAGCTGCCCTCACTAAAGCTTGCCATAGACATAGCACTTAAAATCGATTCCCAGGCACAGGTTTGGCCTTTCTAAAAGGTAAAGGTAAAGGTTCCTCCACACAGGCGTGCTAGTCGTTTCCAACTCTAGGGGCCGGTGCTCATCTCCGTTTCAAAGCCGAAGAGCCAGCGCTTGTCCGAGGACGTCTCCGTGGTCATGTGGCCGGCATGACTAGACGCCAGAGGTGCACGGAACGCTGTTACCTTCCCACCATAGTGGTCCCTATTTTTCTACTTGCATTTTTACGTGCTTTCGAACTGCTAGGTTGGCAGAAGCTGGGACGAGTAACAGGCGCTCACTCTGCTACACGGCACTCGGGATACGACCCACCAAACTGCCGACCTTCTGATGGACAAGCTCAGCGTCCTAACCTTTCTAAGATGACTCAAAATGAACTGATACAAGGCAACACCATTCCTCAACAGAATAACAGAGTTGAAAGGGACCTTGGAGGTCATCTAGTCCAATCCCCTGCTCAGGCAGGAAACCCTGGACCATTCCAGACAAATGGCTGTCTGGTCTCTTCTTCAAAGCCTCTTTCTTAGTGCCAATTCAACGAGCATGTGTAACAAGCCACGGGCCGTGTTGTAACCGAAATGAGAAAGCTTCAAATACTTCTAAGTTAATAGTGGAACTAAAGGATTGATGGTTGGATTGGGAGAATCTAATTTTTAAAGGAAAAAAGAATCCTTCTGTCTCTTCGTCATTTCTCAAATAAAACCAACAGTTCAACAAATTAACCAACTACGATTTAAAAGGATGCAATAACTGGCATCCTAATTGGAGCTAGATAGATCAGATAGTTATTAGTAATTAATCTAGGCTATCAAAGATAAGCATCCAAGCATCTTCTTTTCTTTTGACTAGCCAAACCCAAGTCCCGCAGCCATTCTTCATACGTTTTGGCCTCCAGGCCTTTGATCATCTTAGTTGCTCTTCTCTGATTTTTTTTCTAAACTCTCAACATCTTTTCTGTGATATGGTGACCAAAATTGGCTGCAGTATTCCAGATGTGACCTTACTAGGGCTTTGTAAAGCGCTACTAGTACTTCATGTGATCTTTGGCTGCCCAGTCTCTTGTTGAAATCTTCCGGTGATGAAGCACCTACATCTGAAGGCAAACTGTTCCATTGGTTGATTGTTCTCACTGTCAGAAGATTTCTCCTTATTTCTAGGTTGAGTCTCTCCTTGATCAGTTTCCATCCACTGTTCCTTGTCTGGCCTTCAGGTGCTTTGGAAAATAGGTTGACCCCCTCCTCTCTGTGACAGCCCCTCAAATATTGGAACGCTGCTATCATGTCACCCCTGGTCCTTCTCTTCACTAGACTAGCCAGGCCTAGTTCCTGCAACCGTTCTTCATATGTGTTAGGCTACAGTCTTTTGTCCGAAGACATTTTCCATGGTCATTTGGCCAGCATGACTATAAGCCAAAGGCACACAGAAAGCTGTTACCTTCCCACCGAAGTGGTACCTATTTATCTACTTGCATTTGCGTGCTTTCAAACTGCTAGGTGGGCAGGAGCTGGAGCAAGGAACAGGAGCTCACCCTATCATGTGTGCTCAGATCTCAAACCCAGTCTGTCAGTTCTCCATCTGACAAGCTCAGCATCTTTAATTGCCGAGCCAGTGGTGGGATTCAAATAGGTGAACCACCAGTTCTCTTGTGTGGATGCCGCTTCCGGAAGTCCATTCTGGGCCTGGGCAGCAAAACATTAGCCACCGGTTCTGCCGAAGTGATGTGAACTGGCTGAATCCCACCACTGTGCCGAGCCATCGTGTTCCTTTCACCTGCAAGTACCTATGGCAGCAACATATCTGGTTAGCTCTTTCTCCTTTCGTATTCCCATCATTTCTTTCCCAGAATCAGAAATAGTCATTCAAATTGAAACAATGGGACTGTGAAGTTATATCTTCACTTCCATTGCAGGGGGGGGGGGGAAAGGCCACCATTTTGGAAAAAGGCCTCCCGTTATAGTCACCTCTTTGCAGTATCCAAGGAACGTATTGGAAACATTTAACAGATTGCTTTATGACCATTAGCCCAGCGGCACAGAGTCGTTCGAGAAAATTAAAATTATTAACAAGCCAGCGCTTGTCCGAGGACGTCTCCGTGGTCATGTGGCCAGCATGACTAGACGCCAGAGGTGCACGGAACGCTGTTACCTTCCCACCGGAGTGGTCCCTATTTTTCTACTTGCATTTTTACGTGCTTCCGAACTGCTAGGTTGGCAGAAGCTGGGACGAGTAACAGGCGCTCACTCTGCTACACGGCACTCGACTTACAACAGTTCATTTAGTGATCGTTCGAAGTTACAACAGCATTGAAATGAGTGACTTGTCAACGCTTTTCACAGCATCCCCAGGGTCACGTCATCAAAATTTGGACCCTTGGCAACTGACTCATATTTATGATGGTTGCAGCAGTCCGGGAGTCCCGTGATCCCCTTTTGCAACCTTCTGACCAGCAAAGTCCATGGAGGCAGGCAGATTCACTTAATGACTGTCTAACTAACTTATCATCTGCAAGGATTCACTTAACAACTGTGGCAAGGAAGGTCGTAAAATGGGCCAAAACTCACTTGACCAATGTCTCCCTTAGCAATTTTGAGCTCAATTGTGGTCGTAGGTCGAGGACTCCCTCTATATCTTTTCCATAATCATACCGTCCTTGCCTTCCAACCATTCCTTTAGCAACCATTCAAATATTATTGAGAAAAAAGACCAGGCAAATGACGGCCAATCTTTGCCTTTATGAATGTTTACACACCCTCGGGGCACAAAATTCGGGATACTCGGCAACTGACATGTACCTATGACTGTTGCCCTGTTCCAGGGTCACACAATCCCCTTTTGTGACCTTCTGACAAGCAAAGTCAATGGGGGAAGCCAGATTTACTTAATGACCGCATGACTCATTAATGACTGCAGTGATGCACTAAACAACTGTGGCAAAAAAAGGGCTGCAAAATCAGCCATTAATTCACTTAACAACCACCTCACTTAGGAAAGGCAATCCTGGCCTCAGATGTGGTCATAATCCGAGGACCACATCTGTAAGGTGCAGAAATTACAAATTACAATTACAAGATTACATTCAAATAGATAAAATGTGTATTTTGGATATTATAGTTTGTTATGAAGTGAGATAAGGGAAATCTTGGTTACCCCACATCTGAAAATTATAAATATCAAAGGTTAAATTGGAATAGTGATGAGAAACTAAAAATTGAGTAAAAATTAATAACAGGAATTGGAAAAGGCACAAGGCAAACAACGGTATCTCAACACCTCTACAATCCATGGCCATCATCAGGCAGTAGTCCTCGACTTACAATAGCTCATTTAGTGACCGTCCAAAGTTATGACGGCACTGGAAAAAGGGACTTACGACTGTTTTTCGCACTTGTGACTGTTGCAGCATCCCTGTGATCAAAATTCAGACGCTTGGCAACCAACTCCTATTTATGACGGTGACAGTGTCCCGGGGGGGGGGGGTCATGTGATCCCCTTTTGCAACCTTCTGACAAAGTCAATGGGGGAAGCCCATAAGATTCACTTAATGACCATGTGACTAACTTAACCACTCCTGTGATTCCCTTTATGACAAGGTCACAAAATGAACAAATGTCTCGCTTGAGCCACAGAAATTTAGGGCTCAGATGTGGCATTACGTTGAGGATTTACCAGCATTGAAGCCAGAAAAATGGATGGATGAGAGGGAAGAAAGTTTAACTAAGGGGGGGGAAGGTGACGGCGGGGGGAGGGGGCTGGATTCTACAAAGCCCCAAAGACCCCTTTCGAATGATGCTAAATTGCAAATGGCAGCCTTGGCAACCGGGAAAATAAAAGCTCAGATTTCCACGGCTGATTATTTAGAGTAGATTTATGCGCTGCATTTTAAGGCTCCTTTTTCATTATGGCCCCCATCTGAAGAAACATGGAAAAAGGCTTTACGGGATAAGAGACGGCAGCAAAGAATTCATACCAGAAAACCAAAAGTCCCTGGGGGCTCTCGGTGGGGGCTATGTGGAGGAGAAGCCCCGGTAGTTGTAAGGGCTGAAAATCAGTTGTAAATGCACTCTGAAAGGAATATTTTGACCTGCTGGCCATCTGTTTGCAAACAAAGCGAGAGGTTGAATGTGGGAAAATAGAAGTGGAATCACACTTTCTGTAGTTTACAAGCTATTTTAATTAGGTTCCTGTCAGGGAAAAGGGGAACAGGCTATTTTCAGCCCTGGAAACTAAATTGAAGTTATAATAGGAATCTTTCCAGAAACAGGGACTGTTTCACAGCAGGCACCCGAGTTTTATAGCTCGGCCTGAAACGCCTGTCTCTCACCCTGGTTAATGTCACTTTGATTTGTCTTCCTGTAGAAGCTGTTTTTCCAAAGTAATGCACTGCTCTCTATCTATTCCAAACACCAGTAATAACATATACATTCCGGGATATATTAGCATCAGGCTATGGCTGCTTTCAATGATGCCCCAAGGCCAATTTCCTTTGTTTCACTGCTCACAGTTGTGTGTTTTTAAAGTGGAACTACCCCAAAACCAATGTTCTCTGTGGAGGGAACTGCTAATCTCAGGGGTTGCCACAAGGACGAGAGGGTCAACCTATTCCCCAAAGCGCCCGAAGGCAGGACAAGAAGCAACAGATGGAAACTAATCAAGGAGAGAAGCAACCTAGAACTAAGGAGGAATTTCCTGACATTCAGAACAATTAATGAGTGGAACGGCTTCCATTCAGAAGTTGTGAATGCTCCAACACTGGAGGTTGTTAAGAAGAGACTAGACAGCCATTTGTCTGAAATGGTACAGAGTTTCCTGCCTGAGCAGGGGGTTGGACTAGATGACCTCCAAAGTCCCTTCCAACATCACCATCATCATCATCGTCGTCATTATATTATTATTATTATTATTATTATTATTATTATTATTATTATTATTATTATTATTATTATTATTATTATACTATGATACTATTCCCCTTCATGGATTACTGCCTTGTCGTGGCGAAGGGGCTTGCGTAATTCAATGAAGCTATGAGCTATGTCGTGCAGGGCCACCCAAGACGGAAAGGTCATAGCAGAGAGTTCTGACAAAACGTGATCCACTGGAGAAGGAAATGGCAACCCACTCCAGTATCTTTGCCATGAAAACCCTATGGACAGTACCAAAAGGCAAAATGATTATGACGCTGGAAGATGAGGCCCTCAGGTCGGAGGGCGTCCAATATGCTACTGGGGAAGAGCAGTGGGCTAGTACTAGTAGCGCCAGAAAGAATGAAGCGACTGGGCCAAAGCCAAAAGGACGCTCAGCTGCGGATGTGTCTGGTGGTGAAAGGAAAGTCCAATGCTGTAAAGATTTTTCTCCATGGGAACCTGGAATGTAAGATCCATGAATCAAGGAAAGCTGGATGTGGACAAACAAGAGTGAACATCGACATCTTAGGTATCAGCGAACTAAAATGGACAGGAATGGGTGAATTTAATTCAGATGACCATCAGGTATACTACTGCGGGCAAGAATCCCTCAGAAGAAATGGAGTAGCCTTCATAGTCAATAAAAGAGTAGGAAAAGCAATACTGGGATACAATCCCCAAAATGACAGAATGATCTCAGTTCGAATCCAAGGCAAACCATTCAATATCACAGTAGCCCAAGTCTATGCCCCAAAGACTGGTGCTGAAGAAGATGAAATTGACCGGTTCTATGAAGCCCTACAGCACCTTATAGAACTAACACCAAAAAATGATGTCCTTATTATCATGGGGGATTGGAATGCTAAAGTAGGAAGCCAAAAGATAACCGGAATAACAGGCAAGTTTGGCCTTGGAGTACAAAATGAAGCAGGGCACAGGCTGATAGAATTTTGTCAAGAGAATACGATGGTCATAGCAAACACTCTTTTCCAACAACCCAAGAGACGGCTCTACACATGGACATCACCAGACGGTCAACACAGAAATCAGATTGACTATATGTTCTGCAGCCAAAGATGGAGAAGCTCTATACAGTCAGTAAAAACAAGACCAAGAGCTGAGTGTGGCTCAGACCATGAGCTTCTCATTGCAAAGTTTAGGCTTAAACTGAAGAAAGTAGGGAAAAGCGCTAGGCCACTCAGGTATGAATTAAATCATATCCCTGTTGAATATACAGTATAGGTGACAAATAGATTTAAGGAATTAGATCTGATAGACAGAGTGCCAGAGGAACTATGGACAGAGGTTCGCAACATTGTACAAGAGGCAGCAACTAAAACCATCCCAAAGAAAAAGAAATGCAAGAAAGCAAAATGGCTGTCTGAGGAAGCTTTGCAAATAGCTGAGGAAAGGAGGGAAGTAAAAGGCAAGGGAGAAATAGAAAGATATGCCCAATTGAATGCAGAATTCCAGAGAATAGCTAGAAGAGATAAGAATGCCTTCTTAAATGAACAGTGCAAAGAAATAGAAGAAAACAATAGAATAGGGAGGACCAGAGATCTTTTCAAGAAAATTGGAGAGATGAAGGGAACGTTTCATGCAAAAATGGGCATGATAAAGGACCAAAATGGCAGGGACCTAACAGGCAGAAGAGATTAAGAAAAGATGGCAAAATTACACAGAAGAACTATACAAGAATGAGCTTAACATCCCTGATAATCACAATGAGGTGGTCACTGACCTCGAGCCAGACATCCTAGAATGTGAAGTGGGCCTTAGAAAAGCTGAGTAACAACAAAGCTAGTGGAGGTGACAGTATTCCACCTGAGCTATTCAAAATCTTAAAAGACAATGCAGTAAAAGTGCTACACTCAATTTGCCAGCAAATTTGGAAAACTCAACAGTGGCCACAGGATTGGAAAAAATCAGTTTACATTCCAATTCCAAAGTAAGGCAGTGCCAAAGAATGTTCAAACTATCGCACCATTGCATTCATTTCACATGCTAGTAAAGTTATGCTTAAAATCCTACAAGCTAGACCCGAGCAGTATGTGGATCGAGAACTACCAGAAGTACAGGCAGGATTTCGAAGAGGCAGAGGAACTAGAGATCAAATTGCCAACATACGTTGGATCATGGAGAAAGCTAGAGAGTTCCAGAAAAACATCTACTTTTGCTTCATTGACTATGCTAAAGCCTTTGATTGTGTAGATCATAACAAACTGTGGCAAGTTCTTAAAGAGATGGGCATACCAGACCATCTTATTTGTCTGTTGAGAAACCTATATGTGGGCCAAGAAGCAACAGTGAGAACTGGACACGGAACCACTGACTGGTTCAAAATTGGGAAAAAGAGTCCGGCAAGGCTGTATACTGTCGCTCTGCCTATTTAACTTATATGCAGAGCACATCATGAGAAAGGCAGGGCTAGATGGATCAGAAGTTGGAATTAAGATTGTCAGAAGAAATATCAACAACCTAAGATATGCACATGATACTACTCTAATGGCAGAAAGTGAAGAAGAACTAAAGAGCCTCGTGTTGCGGGTGAAGAAGGAGAATGCAAAACTTGGGTTGAAACTTAACATTAAGAAAACCAAGAGCATGGCATCTGGCCCTCTCAATTCCTGGCAAATAGATAGGGAAGAAATGGAGGTAGTGACAGATTTTATTTTCCTGGGCTCCAAGATCACTGAAGAAGGGGACTGTAGCCAAGAAATTAAAAGACGCTTGCTCCTGGGGAGGGAAGCCATGGCAAATCTAGACAGCACACTAAAAAGCAGAGACATCACCCTGTCAACAAAAGTGCATATAGTCAAGGCTATGGTCTTCCCAGTTGCAATGTATGGCAGTGAAAGCTGGACCATAAGAAAGGCTGAGCGCCAAAGAATTGAGGCCTTTGAACTATGGTGCTGGAGAAGACTCCTGCGAGTCCCTTGGACTGCAAGGTGATCAAACCGGTCAGTCCTAGAGGAGATCAACCCTGACTGCTCTTTAGAAGGCCAGATCCTGAAGCTAAAACTCAAATACTTTGGCCACCTAATGAGAAGGAAGGACTCACTGGAGAAGAGCCTAATGCTGGGAAAGATTGAGGGCAAGAGAAGAAGGGGACGACAGAGAATGAGGTGGCTGGATGGAGTTACTGAAGCAATAGGCGTGAGCTTAAATGGACTCCAGAAGATGGTAGAGGACAGGAAGGCCTGGAGGAACATTGTCCATGGGGTCGTGATGGGTCGGACATGACTTCGCAGCTAACAACAACAATGATACTATTACTACTACTACTGCTAAAACTACTATCATCATCATCTAAGGAGAGTCCTTCTGTTTATGAATCCTGTCATTAAAAGAAAAGCAAAGTTTGAAGAAATTCCTTACTGCTTACAGGTAGTTTTCGCCTTACCACCACAATTAGAACTACAATTTCTGTTGCTAAGCAAGGCGGACATTAAGTGAGTCACACCCAATTTTACAACCTTTTCCCCCATGGTTATTAAGCGAATAACATGGCAGTTGTTAAGTGGATCACATGGTTACTAAGCAAAATCCAGATTTCTGCATTGACTTTGCTTTTCAGAAGCCTGCTGGGATGGTTTCAAATGGTGATCGCATGACCCCGGACTGCTGCAACCGCCATAAATGCAAATAGCCTCACTTTATGACCATAACTGAGCAGAAAACTCCTGCGGATAAGCAAGACGGTTATTAAGTGAATTTTGCCCCATTTTACAACCTTCTTTGCCACCGTCCTTAAGGGAATCACTGCAGTTGTTAAGTTGGTGACCCAGTTGTTAAGTCAAACTGGCTTCCCCATTGACTTGGCTTGTCAGAAAGTCGCAAAAGGGGATCACGTGACCCCGGGACCTGGCAAACCATCATCCTAGGTTTTTAAAATTGTAATCAAAGAGACTGTCACTTGTTTGAACACGCCCACTGGGAGAATTTCATTCCGTTTATTGTCTTTTGGCCTATGTGTCAGGTCTGAGGGGGAAACGGGAAGCAGACTCAAGCATGAATGAAGCTTTATTTTTATAGGATGCAGTAAGAAAATCCTGAAAAAAAAATAATAATCTGTATTTCTTCCCCATTCATGGCTCTTAAACTCCAGGCAGCGCAGGCAAAGCCAGCCCGAGTTTCTTTCTAATGCTTTCTTTATTTCCAGGGCTTAATCATATTTTGTTACTGTCACTGCAATTTCTCCCTGGTCATCTCTGTGGCTTTCTGCTCACTGTTCTCATCCTCAGCAATTACAACTCTACAATGAGGAAAACAATACTTGGAAGCAATTGTGCCCACACCCCAACATTTTACAATGGATCAGGACTATAGCCCATGCATCAATCAGAACCACAGGAAATTCTTAAAGAAATATTCAGCAATCTTATAGAGTTAAGTACTAAGACTTTTAAGTCTCCAACACTGGAAAAATAACAATAGAGGCTTCAGCTTCAATTATTCACTGAGCCGACGTTATTAGCCATATATGAACAAATCAGCTATTAATGCAGATTAGCCGTGGATCATTATAATGAAATGTAGGTAAATTCACCAAATTTCTTTTATGCAGAGCAATTATATTTCTCTATGAACCTCTGTATGTATATCTTGTTTCTTTTAAACAAACACTTCCTTTTCTTATAATATTCTACAGTACTTATTTTTCTTCTTTCTGTGTGTATGTACATCATTAATAAAATGATGCGTTTAAATAAAATAAAATGCAGAATTCCATTGGATTCTTTTCAGTAGCATTTCCTTGCTAAAGCGTTTTATATATATACATATATATATATGTATATGTATATGTATATGTGTATGTATATATGTATACATCTATACATCTATATATCTATGTATCTATATATGTATACATAACCTTTGAATCTCAGAAGGGTATGGCTGACTGCTGAAAACAAATAAGTTTGAAATGCATATCAGTCTCCCTTTAATTCTTTGTTAGCAATCTAAAAAAATTTACACAAATATGAGCTGTCACTGTTGTGACTACTGCCTGTGAATGGCCTTCGGTTAGGCCGAAACAGGAAATAAGATTTGTCCCATGTTTGGGGCCTAGCAAGGTAATCTAAATAGTTAACAAGCATTTAAAAATGTATATATATATATATGTGTGTGTGTGTGTGTGTGTGTGTGTGTGTGTATACATACATACATATATACATACATACACACACACACACACACACACACACACACACACACACACACATATATATATATATATATATATATATATATATATATATATATATATATATATATATATATATATATATATATATATATAATTAAACTTTTTAAAGAAAGAATATAAGCAAGGAAAGATAATAGACCCGGAAAAAGAATAAAAGGTCACAAATGTAAACAAAATATGAATCAGGAGAGAAGGAATCTAAAATGTTGAGCTAGTTTTCCAACACATCATTATGAAATTAGAAAACGTAATGTATCACATAAGAAACAAAAACCCCAGCTAAAAAATGACTACTAAGCTTTAAGCTACTGTAAGTATAGATATCAGGAGCCAGGACTACCATAATATAAATCACTGACTAGGAGAGCTCTAAACTATCTCCAGAATCAGAACAAAAATAATCTAGCAGAACAAGTTAGAACATAGAACCATAGGGCTAGAAGGGACCTCAAGGTCATCTAGTCCAAACAAGGCAGGAAACCTTATACTAGGGGTCTTCAAACCTAGCCCTTTTATGACTTGTGGACTCCCAGAATTCCTCAGCCAGGACGTCACCTTCAGAGTAGAATTATGTAATTTGCACCATGTGTGATGTCCATGGAGATTCTCAGCCGTCCAGGTCATGGCTGTCCCAAAGGTGCTTTCTCAAGAGGCAACAAGACTTTCTTTTTCTTTTTTTTTCCCTTGAAGACATTTCACTTCTCATCCAAGAAGCTTCTTCAGTTCTGACTGAATGGTGGAGGCTGGATGGATTTATATTCCTTGGCAGTCATCTGGTCGTTAGTACTCCCTCGGAGAATCATTTAGGCCCCTTGAAGGTTTATCTCAGGGGTCTTCAAACATGGCCCTTTTATGACTTGTGGACTTCAATTCCCAGAATTCCTCAGCCTGGCTGAGGAATTCTGGGAGTTGAACTCCACAAGTCATAAAAGGGCCAAGTTTGAAGACCCCTACTTTATACCAACCTGGCCAAATGATTGTCCAGGCTATTTCTAAAAAACCTCCAGGGATGGATCGTCCACAACTCCAGGAGGCAAGCTGTTCCAATGATGGATAGTTTTCATTGTCAGAAAATTTCTCTTTTACTTCTAGGTTGGAGCTCTCTTTAACAAGCTTCCACCCATTATTTCTTGTCCTGTCCTCAGGTGCTTTCCAGAACAGATCAATCCTCTTTTCTCTGTGACACCCCCTCAAATATTGGGAGACAGTTATCAAGTCTCCTTCAATCCGCCTCTTTCATACGCTAGGCTAGACATTCCTAGCTTCCCTCAACTGTTCATCATGTGATTTAACCTTCAAACCCTTTATCATCTTTGACGCTCTTATTAGTTCTTTACTAGTAGTTATAAAACTTGTTATTTATCACTAGTCAGAATCTCATTAAGGTCAGAGAAATCTTATCCTTGGGTATTGCGGCTTCATTTAAACCCGTTCGCCAGATCCAAAAGATGGTTGATGGGTTTGACAGCAAGCTAAAAGATCAGGACTACTCGGTAACCTGTTTTGAAGGTACCATCTATCATCCCAAGAGCTGATCCAGCACTCTGGCAACTATGCTGCCTCCGTCCCATGAAGATAAATAATGACTTACGACATAGGAACTCTTGAAGATTTAATGCATAGAAGTTAGGAAGGCAAGCTCACCCCACCATGGAAAAAAAACCTGCTGGGTTTGCAGTTGTATTTAAATATGTCTCTTTTCTTCGATTTGACTTTACCCCAAAATAAGCAAAATCATTAGGGCTGTGACTCCTGTTCAGATAACAGAGTTGGAAGGGACCTTGGAGGTCTTCTAGTCTAGGGCTTTTCAACCAGTGGTATGGGTACCACCTGTGGTACATTGGCACCTGGCAGGTGGTACGCGACCCTCCTAGAAAAGTGGTAGTGGGGGAGGGGAATGAGTTGAGCCGGTGGCAGCACTGCACAAGCCTGAGCAAGAGACGGCTGGAGCTGCAGGGCTGTCAGGGCTCAGCGGAAGCGCCAGGATCAGCGCCAGGCTTCAGCTGGAGCTCGGCGCTGATCCTGGTGCTTCTGTTGAGCCCAGAAGAAGTGCTGATCAGCTGGAAAGTTGCAGCATCTCCAGGGTCTTGTGATTTACATTCAGATGCCTGGCAACTGATTTATATTTATGACGGACACAGTGTCCCAGGGTCATGTGAAGTGACCCAAACCTTCTGCAACCACCCAGCAGACGGGGGGAATAAAAACCAAACACCCCCCCCTCCACACAAACACCCCTGGTGCCAATCCTCAACAGAAATGCTCACAACAATGAAAACCTCGGACGGGAGGAAGAGCGCCACCGGGCGGGCAGGCAGGTGTCTTGCTCGGCTGTGGCTTGGGGGGGCACTTTTTTCAGTGCCATTGTAACTTTGAACAGTCACTAAGTGAACTACCTGTACTTTATCCCTTTTTTCCTTTTTTTTTTTGGTCCTCAAGTTTTTGACACCTTCCTAGGCGACTGGTGGTACTTGGATGTTGCCATATCCTAAAAGTGGTACAATGGGTGAAAAGTTTGAAAAGCCCTGATCTAGTCAACCCCCTGCCCAAGGCAGGAAACCCTAAACCGTTCTGGACAAATGACTGTCCAGTCTCTTCTTAAAAACCTCCAAAATTGTGGAGCACCCACAACTTCTGGAGGCATGTTGTTCCACTGTTTAGTCTTTTAGTTGTTCTCACTGTCAAAAAATTTCTCTTCAGTTCTAAGCTGGTTTTTCCCTCATCTTCATCTAGGTTTATCCATCTTGATGTTCTATCTTTGAAAATATTTTGTGAACATTTTGCAGGGGAAACATTTTTCTGGTTCTCACCACAGGCATTTTATAAGCTTATTGGTTAACCCGGCCATGTTCAGAACCAGTATTTGTGGCAGAAACAAAAGAAACATCCTAAGATGCTTGTAGTTCCACGCAAGCTCACAGAACTCACACAGATGTTTAGAGAGCTGATACCTACACACACATTCAAAATCAAAACATTTGTTATGCACGGCAATGTTGTGATTCAGGGTCAGCCTGTGGGTTCGGCAGTTGGGTCAGACGACTCAGAGGAGGAGGGGGGTGTTGAAGAGCTTGCTGAGGGGGTTGGAGAGCTTGCTGAGGGGGTTGGAGAGCTTGCTGATGAGAGCCCTCAGCCAGGCCCCTCCCACCTGGTCACGACGCAGACCCAGCTGTGTGAGCCTGACAGCGTGGATGAAGATGACCCACAGCTGGCCCTGTTCAAGGACGCCCGACGCAGGAGGCAGTCAATCAGGAGTAAACAGAGGAAGGCAATGGGGCACCTCGGAAGGAGGCAGAGAGAAGCCACGCCCTGAACTGTATAAAAGGGGAATGCGTGGGAGGGCTGGTTTGCTGAAGGCAACCGCTTGAATAGTTCCTGTTTCATAGCTCCTGTTTCATGGTTGGAGTCTTGTTTTGCTCTGTTTTATGTTAATAAATTTGGCAGGCTTAATTCCAGCCTCTTGCCATTTGTAAAGGGGTTGTCCCTGCCTTTTCTGCAGGGCCGGTAGCAGGCTGGTACAGAACAGGCAAATAATAAAGGGAAGGAACTTTGTTGCCTCACCTTTCCTACAAAAAGGCCTACATTTAATAATGTAGTAGTGTACAAGTGGAGAAAAAACAAAGAGACTTCAAAGCAGGAAAACAATCGGAATAAATCAAGTCCCTGCTCAACTGCATTAAGAAAAGATGCCTATTGTTTGGGAAAGATTAACTCTGTATTTGCTAAAGACTACCTTGAGATAAACTAAATATCTGAAACAAATATAAAGAACGGGATCAGTGAACAAAGCTAAAGACGAAACTGCTTTTTATTTTCCCAAAGGGAAAATGAAAGAAGGAAGAAGAATGCAAAACTTGGCATAGAGATGTTACATAAATAATATTTTCAAAACTCCTTTACATGGCACTCAACTGGGTTTATTCCTTTCCTGAATCAAACTTAAGAAAAGGCAGTTATTTGGTGGGGGACAGGAGATTAATTACTTAATTATGTCATTTTTTTTTCATTTGCCCAATGTTAAGTGTCTGATATTCTTGTGGCTTGACCAGACGTATCTCTCTGCAGGCTTTAAGTGGAGCGATTATACATAGCGCTAATTCTATGTTAAGTGAAAGGATAACTCTACAAGTTGAAAAGCAATGCTTTAATATCTTTTTTTTAAAAAAGTGGAAATCTATTCTATCCCATCTTAAGCCCTGATAGGAATGGAAGCTCAGCCAGTCCAGGATTTGCTGGGATCCTTGTAAAGCTCGAACATCGCTTCTTCTGGATACACAAGTTTCTTTTTCTTTGAAAATGTTTCCCTTCTCACCCAAGAAGCTTCTTAAGAACTGAAGAAACTTCTGGAATGAGAAGTAAAATGTTTTCAAAGAAAAAAAAACAACCCAAGAAAGTCCAGTTGCTTATTTGGAAAAGCACTTGTGGGACAAAGCTCAGGATGATCATCCCGACTGAATTGTTCAATCCGGTTAGATTTAGATCTGCATTATTTGGTTTTCTGAATCCATTCAATCTGTGTTAGTTCTGATCTATGAAGGGGCGGTCTTATTTTGCATCTGCTTTGCATAAACTGGGCCTAATTGCTAGATGGGGGGAGGGGGGAATATTCCTGAACCATTCCTGAACGCCTTTTCCCACTGACACCACCTGGAGGCAATGCCCAAGGTGCAATTAACTTGACATATGCACTTATCTGAACAAGCACAGGGGGCTACTGCAGTGAAACAAATTACACCCGGAGATAAAACATGGCTGTAAAATTAATCCAATTAAAATTAAAATAAATAATGCAAGGAAGAGAAGGCAGAGTTCATTCTCTTTCCCAATATTGCCATTTGAAAACGTATCAACCATCCCCAAATTCCATTTGTGGTTTTTTTGCAAAACCAAGCAAAGAGGAGAGTCAAAGGGAACCGCAGAAATAGTCTTAATATGCATTTGTCAAACTTATATAATACAAAGAATATTTTAAGGGGCAAACCTATACATTCTGCATATTACTAAACATAAAATCAGATTTAATCTAGATTTGTTCCAAGGGCTGCATTTCAAGATCAAAGTGTCTGGTGCATGGGATTTAAATGGGATATTGTGTGTTCTCTCTCTTCTATTTAAACTCTCATCTAAAGGAGTCATCTAAATCAGCTTTCTCCAGGCCTCCAAATAGGGAAATGAAATCATGATGTCACCTTCAGAGTAGAATTATGTAATTTGCATCATGTGTGATGTCCATGGAGGTTCTCAGCCGTCCAGGTCATGACTGTCCCAAAGTTGCTTTCTCAAGAGGCAACAGGACTACTTTTTCCCTTGAAGACGTTTCACTTCTCATCCCAGAAGCTTCTTCAGTTCTGACTGAATGGTGTGGGATGGAAGGATTTATATTCCTTGGCAGTCATCGGGTCGTTAGTACTCCCTCTGAGAATCATTTAGGCCACTTGAAGGTTTATCTCAGGGGTCTTCAAACGTGGCCCTTTTATGACTGGTGGACTTCAACTCCCAGAATTCCTCAGCCAGGCATGCTGGCTGAGGAATTCTGGGAGTTGAAGTCCACCAGTCATAAAAGGGCCACGTTTGAAGACCCCTGGTTTATCTCTTCCCTCAAGGTCGCATGAATAGCACATTTAGGGTCACCTAACTAGCTCCACAACCTTTTGCACTCTGATTCAGATGATCCTGAGGCCACAGATAAACCTCCAACTGGCCTCAACAGCTCTCAGACAGAGTGCTAACAACCAGATGACTGCCAAGGAATATTCGTCCTTCCATACTCTACCATTCAGTCAGAACCAAAGAAGCTTCTTGGATGGGAAATGAAACATCTTCAAGGAAAAACAAAGTCCAGTTGCCCCAGTTTGGGGCAATCATGTGTGATGATGGTCATGACCTCACTGTGGTCTCTAGCAGATTTTCCTAAGTTGATGTACCACAGAGATCTCCATGGATGGGTTTTCCTGGCTACTTGGGAGACAGGAAAGTCATATTCTGATGGCCACCAGGTTGGAAAGCTGCAGCGTACAAAATGTAAATATTTAAAAATATTGAATGCTCTTCTCTTAACATATTCTTCAAGACAGACTATTTCCTGTTATTCCTTTTAGTTTGGAAAGCTTCTGGCTGGACTACCATCGTCACAATCCTGAAATGCATTTCCTGCGACTCATACCCTGCTCAAACGTTTTCCTTTTTTTCCCCTAGAAAGAGACTTCACATTCAACCCTATTCAGCCCAAGTATGCCTCACTGTAATTAAAGCATTATGTGTCTTCCATTTCCTGTTCCTTAACTATACCAAGCTTTCTTTCTTTCTTTCTTTCTTTCTTTCTTTCTTTCTTTCTTTCTTTCTTTCTTTCTTTCTTTCTTTCTTTCTTTCTTCCTTCCTTTCTTTCTCTCTCTCTCTCTCCCTCCCTCCCTCCCTCCCTCCCTCCCTCTCTCTCTCTCTCTCTCTTTCTTTCTTTCCTTCTTTCTTTCTTTCTTTCTTTCTTTCTTTCTTTCTTTCTTTCTTTCTTTCTTTCTTTCTCTTAACCATTTCAGGATTTTGTAGCAGTTAGTGTGGCAAAATGAATAAGAGAACATCAACTCATTTAGGAGATATAGTTCCCCCAGTCTGTAGGAAAAATTCTTGATTAATAAACATGCCTGTGTTTAGTATTATCATCATTTTATATTATTTTTATCTCCTCTGCAGTGCTCTTCACCTCCTTCCCAAAACTGCTCACAAAATGGACACACCCCGAGTAAATTCAAAAATGGGTTTTGCAAAATGAAGAACACAATGAACTACACAACTGTGTTTACGATATAACAATAGCCCAGCAACCAAAGCAGGAAATTTGTTTGTCACAGCTGCACCAATTGTATATTCTCTTCCTCCCTTAGATCCAATGTATGGAGAGAAAGTGACAGTTCAATTGTTGGTCTTCCCTGCATTTCACAGGTTTTGGCCAAAATTAAGAAAGGGTTGTATGTGCCAAAAATATATTCTTTAAGGAGAATCTCAGCCACAAGCCAAATGTACATTTAAATCATTTCTTAAAAAAAGGTAAAGGTAAAGGTTCCCCCACACATGCGTGCTAGTCGTTTCCAACTCTAGGGGCCGGTGCTCATCTCCGTTTCAAAGCCGAAGAGCCAGCGCTTGTCCGAGGACGTCTCCGTGGTCATGTGGCCGGTATGAGTAGACGCCAAAGGCGCACAGAATGCTGTTACCTTCCCACCTCAGTGGTCCTTATTTTTCTAATTGCATTTTTACGTGCTTTCGAACTGCTAGGTTGGCAGAAGCTGGGACAAGTAACAGGCACTCACTCTGCTACGAGGCACTCGGGATTCGACCCGCCAAACTGCCGATCTTCAGATCGACAAGCTCAGCGTCCTAACCCACTGAGCCACCGCGTCCCTATGGTACCTATGCCCAAATCCAGGAATATTTGCAGAAAGAGGTTAACAAAAAATCAAAATGGCAGCCACAACTTTGGAATTGAAGCCCTTCCCTTCTTTAATGGAAAAAGGGGTGGGGCTTCAATGGCATGGCTGTAGCTGCCATCTTGGTGGGGTTTTTAAAAACACTCTTGGCCAAAACTCAGAACTTGGGCAGGAAGAGGACCATAATAATAACGACCACAATAATTTGAATATGAACGTCACCCACGCTCTACAGTGATTTACAAAAACAAGTGATTATAAAACATTGAATGTCATCATAAACCCTAAAATAGTCACAGTAAGAGCAAACAATTAAACATTTAAATGAAGCATTAAAATCGTAGCCAAAAAAAAATATCAACCAGGATAATTAGTTAGTATACAAATTTCCCCCTACTCACATAACAGATCAGTTTCTCTAATCGGCATCATCACACGGACTTCTTGAAATAGATACCCCATGTGTGCTATCTGCACTTGGTAATTTGGGTTCTCTATGTTTTGGGAAGAAGGGACGCGGTGGCTCAGTGGGTTAGGATGCTGAGCTGGTTGATCAGAAGGTCGGCAGTTTGGCGGGTCGAATCCCGAGTGCTGCGTAACAGAGTGAGCGCCTGTTACTCGTCCCAGCTTCTGCCAACCTAGCAGTTCGGAAGCATGTAAAAATGCAAGTAGAAAAATAGGGACCACTACGATGGGAAGGTAACAGTGTTCCGTGCGCCTTTGGTGTCTAGTCATGCCGGCCACATGACCACGGAGACGTCCTCGGACAAACGCTGGCTCTTCGGCTTTGAAACGGAGATGAGCACTGGCCCCTAGAGTTGGAAACGACTAGCACGCATGTGTGGGGGAACCTTTACTTTTACCTTCACCTATGTTTTGGGAATGTAGTCAGAAGTTGCAGGAGGAAAGGCCTCTTTAGGGCAAGACAGATCCATAGAACCAAGAATGACATGTGGAGTTACTTCTGAATCGTTCCTTTATTGCCTATAATGCACAGCTGATGCACAGCTCATCACCACCCCATAGGCCAAGCATGGGAAATAGCTCTTGACTTAACATTTACCTAGTTCAACCCCAAGAACGCCTGGAGAGAGGCATGGTCCAAGGTCTCTCCTGACCATTAGTGACCCCTCAGTCAAACCACCTGGTTTTGACCTGCCTCGTTTTGTCTGGTCAAAATTGAACAAAATTAGGTGTGATACTGGAAGAGGTGCCTCTGCCCATCAGTGGGGATGGAAACAGTCCCCCTTGTCGCGACTGTGTAAGTATTACACGTATTGTGCACAATTGCCCATCCTGTGTGTTCTCTGGTTCCCTAGAACATCTTCAGGAAGCATCACCCAGAGGTGATCTGGAGAGCAGGATTGGACATCCAGTTATGAGGCCACTGCCACGCCCCTCTTAGAAGTTTTATATATATCATTACGTGGATTGCATGTACATGTTTACTTCTCTACTGCCATGTTCTCATTATACGCTAAATGCTAATAATATTGCCTATAAACAGACTCTTGCCAGACTAAAGCAATTACCTGCAATAATTACAGATGTACCCTGTGCTCTGGAGGATCAAGCTTGCTCTCTTTCTGCCTACCAGACGTTCCAAGCTCCACCTCCTCTTTGTTCTCTGGGAAGCAGCCCCTCCATCCTGAGACCCCAGACCACATTCCAGCACAAATACCAAGGTATCGATCGGGTTTCCTGCAGACACTTCATACCGAGTCCCAGCAAAACTTCCACCAGTGCAATGGTTTCAGAAGTGGGGGTGGTGGGGGGTTCTGGGGTTCACAGTCTGTGCCGGATCTGAACATTCAGGGGCAAAAAGCTTTTCAATCTTGCTACCACCCCTTGGGTTTGCTGCACTATATTTTACACCAACTCAGCTATGAAATTTCGGACACGAGGAGAGTAATGGATGTCTGAGAGCAGAGCAGGGGGAGGAATAAGAAAATTCAAGATGGTGATCACAAAGACTTCACAAAGTCCTGCTCTCATTTTGCATGTGTCCACTGGACTTGGGTAAGGGGTGGGATTCCAGCTGGCGTATTAGACAGTTCCCCTTCCATCTATAATCCTGGAAGCTCTTACGCAGGGGTCTTCAAACTTGGCCCTTTTATGGCTTGTGGACTTCCACTCCCAGAATTCCTCAGCCAGCATGCCTGGCTGAGGAATTCTGGGAGTTGAAGTCCACAAGCCATAAAAGGGCCAGGTTTGAAGACCCTTGCTCTTATGGATAGTCGGCTTGGCTGCATAAAAATTTAATAAATAAACAAACAGGATCCAGTGCAGCAAGGGGATGACTAATAGAGAGTCCATTAATTAAATTAACGATCTCTTCCACTGTGCTGCACCGAGTGAAGCCACTGTGGCATCCTGGCAAGGCCCCAGAAATAAAGAGTTGGTTAATTACCTGCACGAGAAGTTCCAACTTCCTGTCATCAAGGAGATGCACTTGACACCGGCGGCCCTCTGTCATCTAGGAAAGAGAGAGAGAGAGAGAGAGAGAGAAACCCAGGAGATGAAAAAAAATGAGTTTTAACAGATGCTGAAGTCACAAGCTTGGCAAATATTGCCGTCAACACGCTGAAGTCTCAGCTGTTTCAGAGGCTGCGTGGGAGCAAAGGGTTTTTTTTTTCCCCCCAAGCCCTGTTGAAGCTTTCTCTGGAACCAGAAGAGAAAGATGGAAATAAATAAGTGACTTGCCCTGCCAGTTGTCGGTGCCTGGCACATGTTGCCTCTGCTTTGACTCTGCCCTAAGCGGGGTGGTGGGTGGTGGGACGGTGCCAGGCTAAGAGCAGAGTTCATAGAAAAAGCTGAGGGCATCTGCCTTACATGACTCCCACTGTCCTTGCTAGTGAAGAGGGAAAGGGAGGAATTGGGGATTCTTTCCAACCACGCAGCCTAGAGGGGACACAACTGAATGTACACAGAACTATCCAGGAGAAGCTGGCACCAGTGGAGGACCTGGCCAGGCTTCGGCCTATTCTTCTGTTCCCAGATTCTTATTGTCTTTGCCTGTTTATCAGTATCCTAGGTCTTTCCTTTTTCCATTCCCAGCCTCAGGATCGAAGGATAAACAGAGGAAAATACAGGTAGTCCTCAACGTACGGCCACAATTGAACGCCAAATTTCTGTTGACAAGCGAGACGTTAAGGGAGTTTTGCCCCATTTTATGATTTTTCTTGCCACGGCTGTTAAGTGAATCGTCGCACGTTAAGTTAGTAGAACGGTTGTTAAGTGGATTCCCCCCTTGACTTTGCTTGTCGGAAGGTCGCAAAAGGGGATGACATGACTCCGGGACACTGCAACCGTCATAAATATGAGTCAGTTGCCAAGTGGCTGAATTTTGATCATGTGATGCTGTAAGGGTCATCAGTCACCTTTTTCAGTGCTGTTGTAACTCCGGACGGTCACTAAACGAACTGTTGTAAGTCTAGGACTACCTGTATTGGCCAGGGTGGAGTGGATGGAGTCAGAAAGGTGTAGTGTTAAGAATCCACATTTGGACCTCACTATTTGGAGAACGTAGCAGGAGTCTGGGTAAGATCTGAACTCTGATCTGATGGACCCAGACCTCCATCATTCACGGGCCACAACAGCCACACTTCACACACTAGCTCAAGGACCGTCATTCTGCATTAAAAGAAAACCCTCCAGCGAGTAAATGAAAATGAAGGAAAAAAAAGGAAAGGTATTGTGGTGTGCTATTAAACACAACTTCACTGAATGTGAAAAGAGCTGCAAAGCAACGCTTTGCTTTGGCCCTTTGGCTGGCATGGTTTGTCATTAACCAGAGTATCAACACTGGGTTTGATTATTATCTAACCAGATCTAAATTGCTGCCTAAAAATAGCTAATACATTTGCAAGATTCGTGTCTACAAAACGAGCTTCAAAACGTGCCAAGGACAGCGAATATACAGTATGCCAGGAGTCTCCAACCGTTGCAACTTTACGACTTGTGGACTCCAACTCCCAGAGTTCCTCAGCCAGGAATTCTGGGAGTTGAAGTCCACAAGTCGTAAAGTTGCTAAGGTTGGAGACCCCTGCAGTAAGTCATCTGTTTTATGAAATATCCGTTCTGGATGCCTTCAGTAGCCCACTTACTGTTTCGTCTTTGCATTAAGCATTCACATGAAGTATATTAGTACCGCTTTATAAATCCTTAGTAAGGCCACACCTGGAATATCGTATCCAGTTTTGGTCACATTACAAAAAAGATGTTGAGACTTTGGAAAAAGTGCAAGGAAGAGCAAGTAAGATGATTAAAGGCCTGGGGACTAAAACATATGAAGAACGGTTGCAGGATTTGAGTTTGGCCAGTCTAGAGAAAAGAAGGACTAGGGGGGACATCATAGCAGTATTCCAGTATTTGAGGGGCTGCCACAAAGAAGAGGGGGGGTCAACTTATTCTCCAAAAAGCCTGAAGGCAGGACAAAAGATAACGGATGGAAACTAACCAAGGAGAAAAGCAACCTGGAATTAAGGAGAAACTTCCTAACAGTGAGGACCATTAACCAGTGGAACAGAAGTTGCCTTCAGAAGTTGTGGGTGCTTCATCACTGGAGGTTTTTCAGAAGAGACCGAATAGCCACTTATCTCAAATTGTATAAGGTCTCCTGCTCGTCCAGGGGGTTGGACTAGATGACCTCCGAGATCCTTTCCAACTCTATTCTGATCGATCTATTTTCCCAAACAACTGATTTCATCACCTTCGCTTTGTCCCACTCAATGAGTATGTCACGTGACATGACTGATTTTCCTGCCTCTTTCAACAGTTTGGGAGACCAGGCTATAATTTTTAATCATTTCACCTTCGCCGTTTTTCGCAATGTGATTAGCAGCATGGAATCGCAATTTCCCGGGTTTTTTTTTTGCACTCCAAAGAGGATGACTGAGAAGCCATTATTAGTTTTCCTCTGCCTACAGAAACGGAGCAAATGCCGAATTCCTGGCTTACTCACAAAAAATGCCAGATATCTTTCTACTTAGAGTGTCCCACAGGTGCTTCCCCCCCCACCCCCCAAAAGGCAACTGGGACTTTATTTTCCCTTGAAGATTTTTCCCTTCTCATCCAAGAAGCTTCTTCATTTCTGACTGAATGGTGAAGGATGACGGAGTTCAATCAGAACTGAAGAGGCTTCTTGGATGAGAAGCGAAAGTCTTCAAGGGAAAACGAAGTCCAGTTGCCTTTTGGGGAAAAAACCAAAACTATGGGACAAACATTTTCCTGAATGACTGAGAATCTCCAGAGACATTTCTACTCAAGACTGCAAAACACAACTGTTATGTCTAATCACAACATTTCCTTCCACAGCCATGGTTGCAATGACCCATATTTCCTTATCTCATCCGGGCTTCTGCACCTGATAATTCCAAAATGTGCTAACCCAAATTAAAAGTGGTGTTTTTTTTTTTTACTGTTGGCTTCCAAGTTTCTCAACTTGAGTTAAGAAAGTTGGTTAGATGCAGGAAAAGCAAATCTACTGTTCTAATGATAACAGGATGTTATCGGCAATTAAAATTACTTTTGCCTTGGGGCAAGACGTCTAGAGCCACAATATTCAATATAAGGTCCTCGGAAGGTCTCTGTTAATGGCACGAACACAAGAGATATCACCTAGCAAGACTTTTTTTTTAAAAAAAGTTATGTTAAAAAGAAGAGGTTTTATATCCTGATTGTAATTGCGTGAAGTTATCCCTGCTAATGTTTTACAATTTTACTTGTTTAAAAGATCAGTGACAGAGAATCACAGCAAATGAGAACGTCTATTTCAGGGGTCTTCAAACTTGGCCCTTTTATGACTTGTGAACTTCAACTCCCAGAATTCCTCTGCCAGGCATGCTGGCTGAGGAATTCTGGGAGTTGAAGTTCACAAGTCATAAAAGGGCCAGGTTTGAAGACCCCTGGTCTTTTTCAAATGCTAAACTGAGCTAGATCTGGTTAGTACTTGGAGGAGAGACCAAGAGAAAATGTCAGAATTGTAGCTGCAAAAACAATAAAAAAAAATCCATTCCTTCAGAAAGTAATGACATCACTTCCATACCTCTGCTAAGAAACTCCACGGATATTTCTTTACGGGAATGTAGTTTGATTCAAGGGACATTTAATTGTAGTCATATCCACATCCTGGTTTTCTTTTAAAGTACCAAAAAAAGCATACACAGGTGTCTCCTCCCCCCATCTCCACTCACAATAACAATCACAATGAAACTTTGGGAAATTGGCCCAAGGTTGTTGTAAAGCAGGAGTCTTCAAACTTGGACATTTTATGACTTGTGGACTTCAACTCCCAGAATTCCTTAGCCAGGCATGCTGGCTGAGGAATTCTGAGAGTTGAAGTCCACAAGTCATAAAAGGGCCAACTTTGAAGACCCCTGATCTACAGTATGCCATATCAGACAGGTGGTTATCCAGTCTCTTCTTAAAAACTTCCAGGGATGGAGTGCCCACGATTTCTGGAGGCCAGCTGTTCCACTGGTTAATTGTCCTCACTGTCAGGAAGTTTCTCCTTAATTCCAGGTTGCTTCTCTCTTTGGTCAGTTTCCAACCATTGTTTCTTGTCCTGCCCTAGCTGAATCATGGTTGTTAATCTATCATGGAGAAAATCAATTCTTGAGCCTAGTGTGTTGATGTCTATAGCTGAGTCCATATGAAGCCTGACATCATCCAGTAAAGCTTCACATTTGGGTTGGTACTTAAACTTGCATATCCCTGCCCCAGCCCCATGCCTTAACTACAATACAACAACCATCTTCCTGATGTGTGAAGGCACATGTTTGAAGCTACTTCATATATCAAGCCAGATATTTGTCTGTCCAGGCCAATCATGGGGTCCTCGGTGGTCTCTGAATTGGGTTGTTTTCTTCCAGACATTTCATTACCCAGCACTTTCCCACCGTCTAAGCTTAATACAAGGTATTTCCTTGGTATACAGCAGGGGTCTTCAAACTTGGCTGAGGAATTCTGGGAGTTGAAGTCCACAAGTCATAAAACGGCCATGTTTGAAGACCCCTGGTATACAAGTTCTAATACAGTCCAGATCTAGGTTATTTTAAGACCTGCCTGTCCTAAAACCTTCAAGGAGGCATATCTTGCAGGTCTCAACAAAATGAACACCCTGCAACTCACAGATCTTTTGTCTATTGGCACAAAGAAGCTATTTTTCCTTTTTTTCAGCTACGTGCAACCTCAACATAAAGCTCTAAAATCCCATTTACAAATTGCTGGCCTGTGTATTTATCAAGTGTAAGTTTTAACTAAGGGTCGTACCCACAAGGTGGCAATTGTTTGTTATCCCTTGCTCCACAATATATTTAGCCAACTTAGTGCCTGACCCCCAGATCTTGTCTACAGTGCCAAATATTTGCTAGAAATGCCCCAAACTGTAACCTAGAAAAGTTGGGGAAAAATATACACTTAGAAAAGAGGGGGCCAAACTATTCTCCAAAGCACCAGAGGGCAGGACAAGAAACAGTGGTTGGAAACTGATCAAAGAGAGAAGCAACCTGGAATTAAGGAGAAAGTACCTAGCAGTGCGGACAATTAAGCAGTGGGACAGTTTGCCCCCCAGAAATCGTGGGCGCTCCATCACTGGAGGTTTTTAAGAAGAGACTGGGCAGTCACTTGTCTGAGATGGCATAGCTTCTCCTGCTTGAGCGGGGGTGGGGGGGGAAATGGACTAGAAGACCTCCAAGGTCCCTTCCAGCTCTAGTAAAGGTAAAGGTTCCCCCGCACATGCGTGCTAGTCGTTTCCGACTCTAGGGGCCAGTGCTCATCTCCGTTTCAAAGCCGAAGAGCCAGCGCTTGTCCGAGGACGTCTCCGTGGTCATGTGGCCGGCATGACTAGACGCCAAAGGCGCACGGAAGGCTGTTACCTTCCCACCGTAGTGGTCCCTATTTTTCTACTTGCATTTTTACGTGCTTTTGAACTGCTAGGTGGGCAGAAGGTGGGACGAGTAACAGGGGCTCACTCTGTTACGCGGCACTCGGGATTCGACCCGCCAAACTGCCGACCTTCTGAACGACAAGCTCAGCGTCTTAACCCACTGAGCCACCGCGTCCCTGCTTGCTATTAGATCAATTAAATCAGTGGAACAACTTGCCCCCAGAAGTTCTGAATGCACCAACACTGGAGGTTTTTAAGAGATCAGACAACCAATTTCTCCTGCTTGGGCAGGAGGTTGGACTAGACAACCTCAAAGGTCCCTCCCAATTCTGTTATTCTCTCTCTCTCTCTCTCTCTCTCTTGTGTGTGTGTGTGTGTGTCTGTCTGTCTGTTTGTCTGTCTGTCTATATCTCTCTCTCTGTCATTATTTCTTCATATTCTTCAGATCGACAAGCTCAGTGTCCTAACCCACTATCATCCCTCTATTAAAGTATCTGTGGAAATATCTAAATTTATCTAGCAAGAAGGCAGTTCTGTGCGCTCTCTCTCTCTCTCTCTCTCTCTCTCTCTCTCTCTGTGTGTGTGTGTGTATACTGTACACACTTAATTAAAGCAGCATTGGCAACTCCTTGTAGATCAGCTCACAGTCTGACAGCTAAGAGAGTTCTTTCAGGCTTCTTAGCTGGAACAATATCTTTACCTTGGTTAAATGAAGTGTAAATGTTGTTTATCATGATGGCTTCTCATAAGACATTCTGTGGGGGGGGGGCGAAGCATTTGAATGATGGGGCGCTTTTCACGCTTCATCTATTTTTATTTAACAAAGGGCAGCAGGAAACTGTGTGCTTCTCAGAGGCGTTTCAGAAGAGAGCAAATTCTTTATTTCCCCCTGTGCAGGTAGTCCTCAAGTTACGGCCACAGTTGAGCGCAAAATTTTACGTTGCTAAGCGAAACATTTGTTTAGTGAGTTTTGCCTCATAGGACGACTTTTCTCGCCACAGTTGTTAAGTGAATCACTGCACTTGTTAAATTAGTAACACGGTTGTTACGTGAATCTGGCTCCCCCCCCCTTGCAGACTTTGCTTGTCAGAAGGTCGCCCAAGTGGGTGGGGGGTGGGAATCACGTGATCCCGGGACACACCGCAACCGTCGTAAATACGAGTCGGTTGCAACTGTGCATGTGTGCAGTTGCAAAAGTGCATTTGCTATTGTTGTTATCCTGCTGCTCAGAGAAACGCAGCTTAGCGTTGTAGAAAAAAAACACCCCACTTTACATTTAAATATTTAAATGTAAAACTAGAAAATCAATACAATTTTCAAAAAAGACAAAAGAAAATAAAAATAAAAAACCACTTGCTGCAGGAAGCTTGGTTCAAACGGGTCTCTCTTACTTGTGCAATGCTGACAAATCTGAATGCTGGAGATTTCAGACTGCAAACCGTGTGGTTTTTTTTTTTTTGCAAGGAAAAAAAAGGCCTTTAATAAAGACATTGCTTTGTTTTAATTAAAGCAGTGTGCTGCTTTTCTCAATCCTGCAGTGAATTTAGTTAAGCTAGGGGCTTAGCTTTGAAAGACATGAAAAATTTCTCTTTCTTTAAAGGCATCAGACTTAGCTTTCAACAGCTGGAGGCTTTTCCCTGCTCAGCCCAAATATTGTAGATTATTATTATTTTTTTTAAAGACAGTGCAGGACTTGCCCTTCTTCCTTTTCTCCCTCCCTCAAGAAAAGTTTGCGGGATCAAAGGCTACAAAATCTTCTCTGAATCGGGTACGTTGGTAGAAACAGTCTGCTTTGGTCAGGAAGGAGGAACGCCACAATATTTACTTAAGGCGACCGTTTGAGCGTCTTTCAAAAAAAAAAGAAACGACTGAAATTTTACAGAACGGGCTCTTCAAAAAGAAATACAGGATCAAACGGCACGAGAACAGTTTCCACGCCTGGCACCTTCCCGATGTGCAAGCCAACCAACGTGGATGCAGTCAACCCATAATAAATCAATCCACCACACTCTTCTTCAAAGGCTCCAAATTCATGCCGGGTTTTATCCAGCTTCCTTTTCAATTGGCCGCTGGGGATGATGGCGAGTGTAGTCTCACAGCTGTAGAAGACCAACTTGAGAAAGGCTCGTTTAGAAGGGAGTATTAGTAGATGAGAGTTCAATTGTGGGCTCCTGCGTGCTGTCTGAGCTTGGTGGTTTACTTGGAGAGTTTTCATGACCCAACTAGGTAACATCATCAGTTCTAGAAGGGAATGGGGGGAGGAGGAGGAGGAGGAGTGGAGGAGGATGATTGTGGGGTCCTTGGTGCTTTCTGAGCTTGGTGGTTTACTTGGAGAGTTTTCATGACCCAACTAGGTAACATCATCAGTGCTAGAAGGGAATGGGTGGAGGAGGAGGACGACGACAACGACAACGACTTGGACTGTGGACTCCTTGATGCTCTCTGAGCTTGGGGTTTCCCTTGCATATTCAACTAAGTATCATCATTCTTAATGCAAGGGTCCCCAACCTGTGGGCTTCGGCCCACTAGTTTGCAACCAAGCCACAGAAATGTTTGATGAGCACATGTGATCGTGCATGCATGCACATCCTCATTTGCACGAGCAGCAGGCGAGCACATATGCTCCATTTAAGTGGGTGGCAGGCGTGCGTGCACGGCGTTTGTGCAAATGCAGCTGCGGGCGTGCTTGCCAGCCCCTCGCGCGGAACCAGCCTCTCTTCCCCCCCCCCTGCAAAGCCAGAAATGCTGGGGAACAGTCTTCTTAATACGCAACTAGCATCATCTTATGTAGTGATCCGTGTTCTCTAGTGATCCTAGTGATGTTAACCTAGTTTGATATTGAAACCTCTGCAAGAAAACCACCAAGCTCAGAGATGATCAAGGATCCCACAGAGGTGAGTGGGTTTGGTTTAGCTTAAAGCTTGAGCTGTTGCGGCTAAAGTTGTTGTCTTTGGGTTAGTCTGGGGTGTTAATTAAGTAGGTTGAGCAGTTTGTCTACAGAGGGTTAATTACAGTAACTTACAGAGACAACTCATTTTTCAAAGGTTTACCTGATAGATCAAAAACAAAAGCAAAGGCTAGATTTAAATATTCAACTAGTCCTTGAGTTATGTTTGAGAACACTGCTAAGCAAGTGAGTTGTTAAGGGGGGCACGGACTATTTTATGAACTCCCCCCCCCCCCGTTGTTAAAGGAATCACTACAATTGTGAAGTGAATCACACAATCCTTAAGCCAGGGGTCTTTAAACTTGGACCTTTTATGACTTGTGGACTTCAACTCCCAGCATTCCTCAGCCAGTGTGCATGGTTGAGGAACTCTGGGAGTTGAAGTCCACAAGTCATAAAAGGGCCACGTTTGAAGACCGCTGCCTTAAGCAGTCCTTCCCCCATTGACAAGCCATCTGCAAAGGTGACTGATGGGATAACACTGGGATGCTGCAACTAAATAGATAGTGGTTGCCAAGCCCCTCACTTTCAATCACAGGATACTGCAATCATTGTACTATGAAGTGTGAAAAATGGCCATAAGTCACTTTTTTAAAGTGCTGCTGCAACTCTGAATGGTCACTAAATGAATGATTGTTAGTCAAGCAGTACCTGCATTCAGAAAGTAGGTTATCTCTTCAAACCTATGTGCTACTCCTAGCTCTGAGATGCTTAAAATGACACCCATGTTTGATGTGTGTTCTTATTTTCACTGGCCACGATCACAGGACACAGTTTCCTGAAGTTAAAGCAATCATAGTTTACTTACCAAACTTAATTTTCTGACTTACAAAACCGTAAACTGACCACATCATCTAGAACAGGGGTCTTCAAACTCGGCCCTTTTATGACTTTTTTGACTTGCGTGCCTGGCTGAGGAATTCTGGGAGTTGAAGTCCACAAATCATAAGACCCCCTGACTAGATGCACAGAACATATTATTTTGTGTGTCCACTGTGGTGTTTGGTAGAGCCTGCAGGTAATAAAGGATGCACATCAAACTATCAGAGCCTTGGTGGAGCAGTGGGCTAACGCCTCCTTAAGTAACACCAGCTGCCTGCAATTAGTGCAGGTTCGAGTCCCACCAGGCTCAAGGTTGACTCAGCCTTCCATCCTTCCCAGGTAGGTAAAATGAGGACCCAGATTGTTGGGGGCAATTAAGCTGACTTTGTAATAATGCCGCTTGGGGGTGTGTGTGAAAGCCCTAATAAGCAGGCATATACATAGAATGAAGGCTACTGCTAAGCTTGTAAGCCGCCCTGAGTCTTCGGAGAAGGGCGGGATATAAATGGGATTAAAATTAAAAAAAATAAAAAATATCACTCAATTCCACTTGAATTTTAGCCACAAATTGCTAGCCTGCATTTGATTCTCCATCTAGCCATCAAGTGTGTAAGACACGTGGTGTTTCCCAAATATCCTTTTCAGCTTCTCTGATACACTGTGTTAAGGAACTAACAGGGTATTAATTAAGTGGTTATTAATATCAGAGAACCTAAAACGGATACAGGCCGTCCTTGTCTTACGACCACAATTGAGCCCAAAATTTATGTTGCTAACCAAGACATTTGTTAAGCGAATATTACCCCTACTTTATGACCGTTAAGTGAATTACTGCCATTCTTAGATTAGTCACACGGTTGTTAAGCTAATCTGTCTTCCCCATTGACTTTGCTTGTCAGAAGGTCACAAAAGGGGATCACGTAATCCTGGGACACGCAACTCTCATAAATATGAGTCAGTTGCCAAGCGTGTGAGTTTCAATCACGCGACCATAGGGATGCTGCAACGGTCGTTAAGTGTGAAAAACGGTCACAAGTCCCTTTTTCCGGTGCCGTTGTAACTCTGAACGGTCACGAAATGAACTGTTATAAATTGAGGATTATCTGTGCACCACATACCTCTCTTCTTCAAACCCACCAACACACTGGGGCACCCTAAAGAACGGACATCAACACGTAAAAAGAGCAATGTTGTGTATGCGGTCCAGTGCAGTGAAGTGTGTTCAGAGTTCTGCGCTGGAGAAACCAAGCAGCCTTGACACAACAGGAAGGGCCAGCACAGGAGAAGCAACACCACAGGGCCAGAATCAGCAGTATAATTTCACTGGTGGAGCAGTAGGCTAATGCCTCCTTAAGTAACACCAGCTGCCTGCAATTAGTGCAGGTTCGAGTCCCACCAGGCTCAAGGTTGACTCAGCCTTCCATCCTTTCAAGGTAGGTAAAATGAGGACCCAGATTGTTGGGGGCAATAAGCTGACTTTGTAATAATGCCGCTTGGGGGAGTGTGAAAGCCCTAATAAGCAGGCATATACATAGAATGAAGGCTACTGCTAAGCTTGTAAGCCGCCTTGAGTCTTCGGAGAAGGGCGGGATATAAATGGAATAAAAATAAAAATAAATAAATAAATAAAACTTAAAAGAAAGAGGACGCTCCTTTGCGCACCATAAAGTTCACATTTTGGACAGGGAAGATAAAATGGTTTGAGAGAGGAGTGAAGGAATCCATTTATGCCAAAATGGGAAATAATAATAACAAATAAAAATAATAGAGTTGGAAGGCGCCTTGGAGGTCATCTAGTCCAACCCCCTGCTCAGGCAGGAAACCCTATACCACTTCAGACAAATGGCTGTCCAGTCTCTTCTTAAAAACTTCCAGTGTTGGAGCATTCACGGCTTCTGGAGGCAGGTTGTTCCACTGGTTAATTGTTCTGTCAGGAAATTTCTCCTTAGTTCTAGGCTGCTTCTTTCCTTGATTAGTTTCCATCCGTTGCTTCCCATCCTGCCTTCAGGTGCTTTGGAGAAGAGCTTGACTGCCTCTTCTTAGGGGCAGCCCCTGAGATATTGGAAGGCTGCTATCATGTCCCCCCTGGTCCTTCTCTTCATTAAACTAGACCTACCCAATTCCAGCAACCATTCCTTATATGTTTTAGCCTCCAGTCCCCTGATCATCTTTGTTGCTCTTCTCTGTACTCTTTCCAGAGTCTCAACATCTTTTTTACATCATGGCAACCAAAACTGGATGCGGTATTCCAAGTGTGGCCTTACCAAGGCGTTGTAAAGTGGTATTAACACTTCAGTTGATCTGGATTCTATCCCTCTGTCAATGCAGCCTAGCTTTCCTCAGTAAAAGTGGAGGCCTCAGACACAACCTCTCCCCCATTTTTTATGCTGCTCTTGCATCCGTCCCCAAGAAGATTAAGACCAATTCACACGATCAATAGGGAGGCCACACTTGATGATCCACCAAGGGGAAAGGATAAATAAAGAGTTGGAACATTTACATCTCAGTGGAAAGCACCTTGGAAGACATATATGGAGTCTCCTCAATCTGCTTGCTCAGACGGGGGAAGCTATGTGATCCCTTTTCGGCGATCTTTTGACCCTTTTGCGATCTTTTCTCCTCGACTTATAACCAGTGGTGGGATTCAGCTGGTTTGCACTAGTTCGGCAGACCCGGTAGCTAATTTTTTGTTGCCCAGGCCCAGAATGGACTTCCGGAAGCGGCACCCACCCAGATGTTTACTTATTTGAATCCCACCACTGCTTTTAAGAGTTTATTTAGTTGACCATTCAAAGTTACAACTGCGCGGAAAGAAAGTGACTTATGACCATTTTTCACGTTTATGCCTGTCTCAGCATCTCCATGATAACGTGATCAAAATCAGGCTCTTGGTAACTGACTCTAATGGCAGAAAGTGAAGAGGAACTAAAGAGCCTCTTGTTGCGAGTGAAGAAGGAGAGTGCGAAAGTTGGGTTGAAACTAAACATTAAGAAAACCAAGATCATGGCATCCGGCCCTGTCAATTCCTGGCAAATAGATGGGGAAGAAATGGAGGTAGTGACAGATTTTATTTTCCTGGGCTCCAAGATCACTGCAGATGGGGACTGTAGCCAAGCAATTAAAAGACGTTTGCTCCTGGGGAGGAAAGCCATGGCAAATCTAGACAGCACACTAAAAAGCAGAGACATCACCCTGTCAACAAAAGTGCGTATGGTCAAGGCCATGGTCTTCCCAGTTGCAATGTATGGCAGTGAAAGTTGGACCATAAGAAAGGCTGAACGCCAAAGAATTGAAGCCTTTGAACTATGGTGCTGGAGAAGACTCCTGCGAGTCCCTTGGACTGCAAGGCGATCAAACCGGTCAGTCCTAGAGGAGATCAACCCTGACTGCTCTTTAGAAGGCCAGATCCTGAAGCTAAAACTCAAATACTTTGGCCACCTAATGAGAAGGAAGGACTCACTGGAGAAGAGCCTAATGCTGGGAAAGATTGAGGGCAAGAGAAGAAGGGGACGACAGAGAATGAGGTGGCTGGATGGAGTCACTGAAGCAGGAGGCGTGAGCTTAGATGGACTCCAGAAGATGGTAGAGGACAGGAAGGCCTGGAGGAACATTGTCCATAGGGTCGCGATGGGTCGGACACGACTTCGCAACTAACAACAACAAACTGACTCACAGTTATGACAGTTGTGGTGTCCCAAAGGGTCACATGATCCCCTTTTGCGACCTCCTGACAAGCAAAGTCAATGGGGAAGCCAGATTCGCTTAACAACCGTGTTGCTAACTTAACATCTGTAGCGATTCACTTAACGACTGAGGCAAGAAATGCCATAAAACGGGGCAAAACTCACTTTAAAAAAATGTCTCGCTTAGCCAACAGAAATTTTGGGACCCAATTGTGTTCGTACGTGGGGAATATCTACACCGTATACCTTCTTCTGTATGTCCTCTAATCTTTTACCTAACCCAAATGGAGAAGAGTAAAATCTGATTACGAACAATTACGGAAGACTATTCAATAAGGAACAGTTCAATTCTTATTCCTGCAGCTTGCCAGATGATATAATGTGAAACAGTTTCAGGGTAAATAAACATAGGCTACAGGAAGTTTACAAAAGCCACAGGTGAAAGTGTAAAATGTGACGCTGAATGGTGACAAAACAGCAGCTTTTAAAGAAACAGTGCTAACATGCCATCATCCCAAAACAATATTTCTCCAGAAACTTCTAGTTTTGTTTATAATGGTTAAAATCCAAAACAGAGTCTAAAAGTTATTCTTCTTTGTTGCCAGTCTAACCCCATCGTTCATTCACTGTCCTCAACGAACAATATTCATCGCTCAGCAACACTTTCCACTATGTCCGTGGTGGCGAACGTATAGCACGCATGCCACAGATGGCACGCAGAGCCCTCTCTGTGGGCACGTACGCCATCGCCCCATTCGTAGGCCTTCAGCTGGGTTTTAAAAAAGGTTCAATCAATCAATCAATCAATTTCAACTTCTCGCAGGAAAAAAAAAGATCTCGCAAAGTTGGAATTGATTGATTGAACTTTTTAATCCCACCCAGTCTGCCGTTACCACCACAGCCACGCCCACCCAATGGGCCACACCCACCCAGCACCCAAGGATACATAAGTGGGTTTTGGGTTGCAGTTTGGGTACTCAGTCTCTAAAAGGATTGCCATCACTGCACTATGTATTCAAAATGGACAGTGTGTGTGTGTGTGTGTGTGTGTGTACAATATACATATACAGTATGTATGTATATAGCATGTGTATGTGTGTTATGTATGTATATGGGTAGATATATATTTGCTTTTGAGAGCAGGCAACAGAATTTCATTTTGAATGTGGGCCAGTGTGCTCATACTAAAAAATGACAATAAAGGCTATCTTATCTAATACATTTATGAAACATACAGGAATCTGTGCAAGAGATCCTGGCTGATCTTTGTCACTATAGCAATAGCCCCTGTTCTTAGCTAACAGTAGCTCCTGTTATTTCTGTATCAATCTGTCTCTGATTAAATAACTAATGAAACACTAAGGAATGAATGACTATTGTGACTGATATTTTTTCCCCCAAATACTTCCATGGAAGAACGGCAGCGGTCCGGTTTCATGCTGCCAACATAACTCCAATGACTATGAACATATGTTTACTTAGGTCTTCTAACTTCATAAAAGTTGCAGGATGCATCTACGGACCACCCTTTTAAATATCTCTTCCACAGGGAATTGGGCATGGACATTTTAAGGACACAATCTCATTATTAGGTATGTCTAATAGGTATTAATAATAATAATAATTTAATTTGTATACCGCCCTTCTCCCGAAGGACTCAGGGCGGTGAACAGGGCAATAAATCCTAAAATACAAAGATACAAAAATTAAGAAAAGATTAAACATAATGCCCTATGCAATACAACAATAAATTACAATACATTAAAAACAATAATAAAACCCAAACCCATCAGACCAGGCCGGCTTGTTCAGACAAATAGGTCTTTAGATCACGTTGGAAGGAGCGGAGGTCGGGAGCCATCCGGAGCTCGACCGGTAAACGGTTCCACAAATCCGGCGCACCCACAGAGAAGGCCCTTCCCCTGGGGGTCACCAGTCGGCATTCTCTGACCGGTGGCACCCTGAGGAGGCCCTCTCTGTTGGGAGCGCACTGGGCGGAGGGAAGTTGATGCCGGCCGCAGGTGCTCCCTAAGGTACTCCGGACCCATGCCATGTAGGGCTTTAAAGGTCATTACCAGCACCTTGAATCTCACCCGGAAGACAACTGGAAGCCAATGCAGCTCACGGAGCAAAGGTGTAACATGGGAGTATCGGGAGACTCCCAACACAACTCTCACGGCTGCATTCTGCACCAGTTGGAGCCTCCGAGTGGTCCTCAAGGGCAGCCCCATGTAGAGAGCGTTGCAGTAGTCCAACCGAGAGGTCACGAGCGCATGAGTGACCGTACGCAAGGCCTCCTGGCCTAGATAGGGCCGCAACTGGCGCACCAGGCGAACCTGGGTGAAGGTCCCCCTAGTCACAGTTACTATATGATCTTCTAAAGAAAGCTGTGAGTCTAGGAGGACTCCCAAGTTGCGAGCCCTATCTACGGGGGGGGGGGGGGTAATGACTCACCCCCCATAGAAAGAGATGGAATACTCTGGGTTTCCCGAGATGCCGGTACGCACAGCCACTCAGTCTTCTCAGGGTTGAGCCGAAGCCTGTTCCTCCCCATCCAGACCCGAACTGCCTCCAGGCAACGGGACATCACCTATTAGATATACCTAATTAGGTATATCTAATATTAGATATATATCTAATATTAGATACACCTAATTTCAATAGGTATGTCTAGTCTAATGAAAAGAAGGACTAGTGGTGACATGATAGCAGTATTCCAGTATTTGAGGAGCTGCCACAAAGAAGAGGGGATCAATTTCTTTTCCAAAGCACCTGAAGGCAGGACAAGAAGTAACGGATGGAAACCAACCAAGGAGAGAAGCAACCTGGAACTAAGGATGAATTTCCTAACAGTGGAACAACTTTGCCTCCAGAAGTTAGATGCTCCAACACTGGAGGCTTTTAAGAAGAAATTGGATTCCATTTATCCAGAATCGTATACGGTTTAATGCTTGAACAGGGGGTTGGACTAGATAGACCTCCAAGGTCCCTTCCAACTGTTATTCCTATTGCTGAAGATCATTGCTCACCGCAGGGCAATGTTCTTCTCTCAGCTACAATATTCACAGGATGGAATAAGACCTCAAAAGTATCAATTTTTCATAAAAGAGAACACGATTGAAACGAGGGCACCTTGATGCTCTCTGGGCTTGGCAATTTTTTTTTGCAGATGTTTCATTTACCCAACTATTATTTATTTATTTATTTATTTATTTATTTATTTATTTATTTATTTATTTATTTATTTATTTAGATTTATATACCGCCCTTTCCCGAAGGACTCAGGGCGGTTTACGGGGCATTTAAAAAACAGTCAATACAAACGTTAAAACAAAATTAAAAGAGATTAAATAGAACCCTGAGAAAATTAAAACCCGGTTAAGATTAAAATTAAAAATATTCTCAGCCTGGGCCAGATAGCTCGAAGAGCCAGGTCTTCAGGTCCCGGCGGAATGAACGGAGGTTGGGGGCAGTCCTAAGCTCCGCAGGCAGCTGGTTCCACAGGGCAGGCGCACCCACTGAGAAGGCCCTACCCCTGGGTGTTACCCGCCGGCAGTCTTTAACCGGCGGCACCCTGAGGAGACCCTCCCTGTGGGAGCGCACTGGATGAAGGGAACTTGATGCTGGCAGCAGGTGTTCCCTCAGATATCCCGGACCCAAGCCATTTAGGGCTTTATAGGTCATCACCAGCACCTTGAATCTTACCCGGAGGGCAACTGGAAGCCAATGCAGCTCGCGGAGTAGAGGTGTTACATGGGAGTATCGGGAGACCCCCATCACGACTCGCGCGGCTGCATATGTAACATCATCAGTGCTAGTCAAGCACCTGGCAAAGATTTGAGCAAACCAACAAATAGTCCTTCCCACAAATCATTTCATTGCTGTAGGAGAATTATTTTCAGCACCAATCTTTTGCCCAGCCTTGGACCATGAAATTACCTAAACAGAGGCCACAGATTTAGCTTGGAACAGGTTGCACTATTATAAACTAAAATTGAGAGTTTGCATAGTGTTGGCCTGCCATAATTTTTGTTTGAAAAATTTGCTTTGGTCACCCCCTAACGCAATGTTTTCCAAAAGTGCACATGCAACTCTATGTGTACGCCCGAGTGTGTCGGTTTTAAACAATACAATTGGTGTGTGTGTGTGTGTGTGTGTGTGTTTGAGTTGAATTTTCAGTAGTCCTTGACTTATGACCACAATTGAGCCTAGAATTTAAGTGAGAAATGTACTGTTGTAAGTCAAAGACTGCCTGTACTGTATTCCAAGTGATACATAAATAATGTGGAGTCTGTTTTCTGGAATAGGTAACTTTTGCCAGAAAAAGTAAAAAAAAAAGAAAGATACAAACACACTTCCCTAGCAGAGGCAATATTGCCACAATCAGCAGCTGTGGATTAAATTAGTGTAAAGTCAGCAATTCAGGGAATAGTTAGCCAGCCTTTCGCTTCTCCGTAGTATAGTGGGAGGAAAAAAAATAATAATAATCACCCACTCATACAGAGTAATATAGCCAAGCTCCCTTTGGTGTTTAATGGATGGTGGGGTTAGGAAAGGAACAGACTGAGAAAAATTGGCATAAACTGAAATAACACATTTCCCCAGACACTTTGAGAGTAGGGAGCTGCATAAATTAAACATCAGACAGTTGAGGGGGATTCAGAGCTCCTTGTGAAGCTGCCAAAAGTAGAGTCATTGTCACTTTGGAAATCTCAGCAAGAAACTAACTGTCTGTCTGTCTGTCTGTCTGCCTGCCTGCCTGTCTGTTTGCCTGTCTATCTATCTATCTATCTATCTATCTATCTATCTATCTATCTATCTATCTATCTATCTATCTATCTATCTATCTATCCATCCATCCATTATCTATCTCTCTATGTCTGTCTGTCTATCTATCTATCGGTCCATTATCTATCTATTCATCTATCTATCTATCTATCTATCTATCTATCTATCTATCTATCTATCTATCTACCTATCTATCTATCTATCATTTCCTTCCTCTCATTCCTATCTCCACCTCTCTCTCCTTCCTTCCTTTTCTCTCTACCTCCTTCCTTCCATCCTCTCCATCTACTTTCCTTCCTTCCTTCCTTCCTTCCTTCCTTCCTTCCTTCCTTCCTTCCTTCCTTCCTTCCTTCCCTTCCCTCCTTCCTTCCCTTCCCTCCTAGATTAGATCTATTCATTTATACAATATCCTTTTTCTTCCAGCAGACCCAGGGCGTGTAGGGTGGCAGCCGCACACGCTGTTATTATTAAAACGCAGCCCGTGCTATTAATAGAAGCAGCGATTGTCTCCCTCGAAAATTTTGCTGATCTATTTTTCTCCCTTTTGCCACCCAACAGCGAACACGCTTGGCAGCACATTCGGGAGAGATGCAATTTGCAAGACACGTTTTTCTTTTTCTTTTTTTTTTTAAACAGCCCGGGGTGAGAGAAGCAGGCAAGGACGGCAGACTGCGATTTTTTTAAATAAATAAATAAATAAATAAATAATAATAATAATAATAATAATAATAATAATAATAATAATAATAATAATAATAATAATAATAATAAACAACGGGGGAAGGGACAAACGGGAAAAAGGGGGCGATTTATCAAACGCGGAGGAACTTTTTCTGCAGCAGCAGCAGCATCAGCAGCATCAGCAGCCAGGGCCACCGTCGCCTTAATGGAGAAACGAGCATGTTCGCGCGGTGCTCTTGCTTCTCCCACGCAGAAGAAGCAGCAGCAGCAGCCATTAAGGATGGATGGGGAAGGCGCAGGTTCCCTCTTAGCAGAGCTTGGCCAAGAGGGCAGGCAGCCTCGTCTGAATTCAATCAGCCCCGGCGTCCTTTCTTCTCTTCCCCTCCTCCGATCGCAACCACCCTAGCGCGCGCACACACTCACACAGGCAGACACACACACTCACACACGCACGCACACCAGTCCCTCCAGCCACCTCTCCCCGACCCCCTCGCAACGCCGCGTTTCGGAATAAAAGAGGGAGAAACCCAGAGCTTCGTTGGGTTCGAACCGTGGTTTCCTTCCACCACCATCACCACCCCTATTTATTTTTTTTTTTGTTTAAAGATGACCTCTCTCCAGCCGGCTCCATCCTCTAGTTTGATCTCGGCCCGGTTTCTTTAAACGCCGCGCTTTCCCCGCGGCCCCTCTCGCTCCCCAGGTCTGGAAACAAAAGACAGACGTTACCTTTTTTCTTTTTTTTTTCTTTCTGCACCTCCGCCGGCGGGCAGCCTCAGCACTTAAGATTTGCCCCCTTGCCAGAAAAGCATCTCATCAAAATTCCAGCTCAATCAGGCCTCGGGGCCTAACGGGGAGCAAAAAGCCAGCATCCTCGGGGTGGGGGGCTTTGCAAGCGTCCAGACGCAGCCCTTCCTCGCCTCCTTCCTTCCTTCCTTCCTTCCTTCCTTCCTTCCTTCCTTCCTTCCTTCCTTCCTTCCTTCCTTCCTTCCTTCCTTCTTTCCCCGAAGTCTGCCGGGCGCATCTCGTCTCCCTCTTAACGGTCCCTCCCGGGCTGGCTCCAGAGGTGGTTCAAGGCAAGAGGCATCTTGCACAGCTGGCGCGCCCCAGACACACGGAAGCTCCCTCGGACAGCCAGTGAGCGAGGGACACACACACAGACACACACTCAGAGAGAGAGAGAGAGAGAGAGAGACAAACACAGACACACACACACAGAGAAAGAGAGGCACACACAAACACACACACACACGCACGCACGCGCGCTGTTTGCAATGCAGTGGGGAGCCGCGGTGCGCCTCCGGGCTCCGAGCATGTTATCCGAGAACAGCCACGCCACCCACCGGCTTCTTCTGCAGCGGGCTTCCTTCTTTCCCCGCTCCCCTCCCCCAGTCGAGACGTTTATTATTATTATTATTATTATTTTAAAAAGGCTCTAATGCAGACAAAACACCCGGGTTGAAGGAGGGGGAGGTAGAGGCGGGGGAGCGCTTAGAGACGGGAAGAGAGAGAGAGAGAGAGAGCAGGGGGAGGTTGAAGGGGGGAAACGGCAGCCAGAGCTGAGGCTAAGGGAGCTTGGTGGTCCTCTGGGTGGGAAGACCACTCCAGGTCCTCAGCTGTGGCTGAGCAAAGGCCTTCTGTTGTGTCTGGTCGGTCGGCGAGTGAACACGCGGAGCCGGACTGCGGTTAACTGTTTATTTATTTATTTTATTTATTTATTTTAATTCCATTTATATCCCGCCCTTCTCCGAAGACTCAGGGCAGCTTACAAGCTTAGCAGTATTGAAGGTACACGTGGCCGAACTGGCCTTACCTGCCCTGTCGCCTGTATATATATGCCCGGCGCGCCTGGCGCTGGCCAACCCGCAGGCTCAGGTTTCCCGCGCTCGCCCTGGCCACCCAACCCAGTGTCCAGGGATTCCCGCCGCACGGTTGGGCCAATCAGGTGGCCGGACAGGTGTGTACCTAACACCTTCGAGCATCTGGGTGCAGGGTGGGGTGGGTGGGTTCCCCGGCTACATCCGGGAAGGGAAATGGATGATCTGGCAGATGAGGAGACTTAAGACCAGTGCTTTTTTTGTAAAAGAAAAAGGTGCCGGAACTCACACATGTCATACAACCCGCCTTGCCTACCCTACAAGGTTCCATCCAAAAAAAGGTGCCGGAACTCCGTTCTGAGAGTTCTATGACAAAAAAAGCCCTGCTTAAGACAGACCTCCGACAGCAAGGTGAAGAATATCCAACTGCATATTGAATCACTTTGGGGCACCACCGATCATCACCCTTAGCAGATGCCCACGATACCACGGGCCCAGAAGACCTACCCCATGCAAGCCATTGGCAGTGCTGGCCAGGAAGCAAGGGAGATGGAGCAAACCTCTTGGGTTCACAAGCTTAGAAAAGGCTAGGCCAGGTTCTTAAAGCAATGTCCAGAAGGAAAAGGTTGAGAGTAAGAGCAATAACAGAATGACAGAGTTGGAATGGACCTTGGAGATCTTTGAGTCCAGGCTTAGGCAACCTTGGCTCTTTTATGACTGGTGGACTTCAACTCCCAGAATTCCTGAGTCAGCCATGCTGAGGGGGAAAGGAGAGGTTTCCATGCTGAGCCATGCTGGCTCAGGAATTCTGGGAGTTGAAGTCCACCAGACATAAAAGAGCCAAGGTTGCCTACCCCTGGCCTAGGCCTAGGCCGCTTTATGACTCCTGGACTTCAATTCCCAGAATTCCTGAGGCAGCCACGCTGAAGGAAAAGGGAGAGGTTTCCATGCTGAGCCATGTTGGCTCAGGAATTCTGGGAGTTGAAGTCCACGAGTCATAAAAGAGCCAAGGTTGCCTACCCCTGTGCTAGTCCAACTGCCTGCTCAAACAGGAGACCCCTACCCAACATTTCAGACAAATGGTTCTCCAGTCTCTTCCTGAAAACCTCCAATGATGGAGCACTGGTAACTTTTCCACTAATTAATTGATCAGGGATTACAGAACAATAGAATTGAAAAGGACCTTGGAGGTCTTCTATTCCAGTCCCCTGCTCAAGCAGGACACCCGATTCCAGGGCTTTTCAACCTTTTCACCCATTGTACCACTTTTAGGATATGGCAACATCCGAGGACCACCAGTTGCCTAGCAAGGTGTCAAAAACTTGATGACCAAAAAAAAAAAAAAAGAAAAAGAAAGGAAAAAAGTGAAGTACAGGTAGTCCTCGACTTACAACAGTTCGCTAAGTGACTGTTCGAAGTTACAATGGCACTGAAAAAAGTGCCCCCCAAGCCACGGCCGAGCAAGACACCTGCCTGCCCACCTGGCAGCACTCTTCCTCCTGTCCGAGGTTTTCATTGTTGTGAGCATTTCTGTTGAGGATTGGCAGCGGTGGTGTGTATGTGTTGGGGGTGTGTGTTTGGTTTTTATTCCCCCCCCATCTGCTGGGTGGTTGCAGCAGGTTTTGGTCACTTCACATGACCCTGGGACACTGTGACCGTCATAAATATGAATCAGTTGCCAAGCATCTGAATGTAAATCACAAGACCCTGGAGATGCTGCAACAGTCCAGCTGATCGGCCCTTCTTCTGGGCTCAACAGAAGCACCAGGATCAGCGCTGAGCTCCAGCTGGAATCTGGTGCTTCCGCTGAGCTCTGACAGCCCCGAAGAAGTGCTGATCCTGGCGCTTCTGCTGAACCCTGACAGCCCTGCAGCTCCAGCCGTCCCTTGCTCAGGCTCGTGCGGTGCTGCCACCGGTTCAGCTCATTCCCCTCCCCCGCTACCACTTGTTTAGGATGGTCGCGTACCACCTGCCAGGTGCCAATGTACCACAGGTGGTACCCGTGCCACTGGTTGAAAAGCCCTGCCCTACACCATTCCAGACAAATGGCTGTCCAGTCTTCTCTTAAAAACCTCCAGGGATGGAGGACCCACAACTTCTGGTGGCAAGCTGTTCCATTGGTTAACTGTTGCCACTGTCAGGCAATTTCTCCTTAGTTCTAGGTTGCTTCTCTCCTTGATTAGCTTCCATCTGTTGGTTCTTCTCCTGCTTTCAGGTACTGTGGAGAATAGGTTGACCCCCTCTTCAACAGCAAGAAGAGGATAATGAGATTGTGAGTTGTGTTGGGGTGGGCAGAGAAAGAAGGAAGGGGGAAAAAAAGGTAGGCTTGATTTGTTAATCTTTCTATTTCCTTTCTGGCACAGCAGACCTTGAGTGTAAAAGTTATGATTTGAACTCTGTTGGCAGCAGGAAAGAGAGGCCGAGCCTGGGAGAAGTCTTAATGGAAAAGGAGGAGGGGGCCCGAGAAATCACCCAAGACAAGCCCCCCCCTTCCCTCTTTATGCAAGACAAAGCAAAAAACAAAACAAAACACCATACCAGAAAATCCTGGCTAATTTGGCAAGAAGCCACAAGAAAAAGTGCAGTCAATTCGTGCAGCCTGAAATAGAATCCTGATAAAACTTCAGATTGGGATGGAAAATCCAAGAGATGAAGGTATATAATGTTGCCTTCTCTCCCAGTGCTCCAGAACGGAGGAGGAGGAGGAGGAGGAGGAGGAGGAGGAGGAGGAGGAGAAGAAGAAGAAGAAGAAGAAGAAGAAGAAGAAGAAGAAGAAGAAGAAGAAGAAGAACAAGAACAAGAACAAGAAGAACAACAAGAAGAAGAAGAACAACAAGAAGAAGAAGACGACGACAACGACAATATGTACTGTTTTGTGTACTGGAGCATCACTTGAACACCATCGAAATTGACAAAATCCCCATCAGTCAATTGCAAAAGGCAGCTTGACTTGGGATAACTTCCATCCTGAGACCATACCTTTAACACTATCAAATAACATTTCCCTATCCCATGTCCTTTGGATGGGCCCAATAGAGGGACAAATCTAGTCTAAACATCTGGATGATAATGCGATGAACCATGCTAATCAGTACCTTGAATACAGTCCCAAAACATCTGGAGCATCACTTGAACACCATCGAAATGGACAAAATCCCCATCGGTCAATTGCAAAAGGCAGCTTGACGGAACAACTTCCACCCTACGACAATATCTGAAACACCATCAGAGAATAACATCTGCCTACCTGGGATTGTTGGGAAGGACTTGATAATTGGATAAAAAGACCAAATCCAGTTTAAACATCTAGCTGACTGTGAACAACCCTAATAAAGATATCTGGTTTTATAAAGAAAATAATAAAAGTATATTTTATTTTCCTTCAAATTAAGTCCGACTCTCGCTTGTTACATAGATGTTTCTATGAAAGGTTGTGGTTTTTCGACAGTCGCAGGTATATGGTTTGCTATTGCCTCTTTTTCAAATTATTGTTTTATTTCCCACTCTGGTTTATAACTGGGATTTTCTGAATATCTTCCTTCCAAGTGCTTAAAAAAACGTCGACCATCTTGGTGTCCAAACTCAGACATCTTCAGTCAACCCTCTCTCTCTCTCTCTCTCTCTCTCTCTCTCTCTCTCTCTCTCTCTCTCTCTCTCTCTCTCTCTCTCTCTCTCTCTCTCTCTCTCTCTCTCTCTCTCTCGTCTCTTCTGTTGAAGAAACATCTGCAAGTTTAATCATTTTGAATTCCAGTTGTTAATTTAGAGAATTATGGGCTTCACTTTCTTAAAAAAACAACAACCAACCACCACCTATTGCCCTGAAAAGTATAGATCAGGGGTCGGCAACCTCGGCTCTTTTATGACTCGTGGACTTCAACTCCCAGAATTCCTGAGCCAGCATAGCTGGCTCAGGAATTCTGGGAGTTGAAGTCCACGAGTCATAAAAGAGCCGAGGTTGCCGACCCCTGGTATAGATGATTGGAAGGAAACAATCAGGATGGGACTGAGAGAGAAGGAGGAGAAACTATATATATTCTTAGTTTTAGTTCTGAGGAAACAGTATTTAGAAGAGGGAGAAGTCAAAGACTCCAGAAACTCCGGGGAATCTTTAAACATTTCTGGGTGTGAATCGGTGAGAAAGCCTTGTTTTAGTTTTGAAGGATGGCCTTTGAACTTTTCCAGGCTTGTTAGTCTGACAGAACAGAACATACAAATCCATTTGAAATACGCTCCTGAGTATTCGCTTGCTCAAGTCTCGGAGTAAATAACGAGTGAATGCATCATTCTTTCACTCTGGTGTAAATGTCTGTTATGGCTTGCTTTTATAGACAGGATGATAGATTAAATGAACGCTTGGTCTACCCTGCTGTGGGTAGCGTTGCATTCTCCTGTTCCACTCAGGTCCTAAATTGTGATAAATTACCCCTAGGAGGTTTTTTTTTTAAATAGCAAGTCCAGAGCAGTAACCCCAAAACCACAGGCAACTCAACTCAAAAATGCAAAATGAGAATCAGTCCTAAAAGGCACCATTCATGTAACGGGATCCATCCAGGGTAACCTGCAAATAACGGGGGATAAAGCCTATAAAATAACAACTGCCATTGCACAGTGTGGTTCAAATGAGATCTAATTCTACAAAGCCGTGTTTCAGCTACGGAAATAGCAAAATCTTTCTCTTTCACCCACGTCTTCAATGTATTCCTATAACCTACAGGTCGTCCTCGACTTACGACCGCAATTAAGCCCAAAGTTTCTGTGGTTAAGCAAGACATCTGTTCAGCGAATTTTGCCCCATTTTACGACCTTTCTTGCCGCAGTTGTTAAGCAAATCACTGCAGCTGATAATAATTCAGGATGCTGCTTATAAGTGCTGTGTGCTTAGAGCTCAAAAGCGTGGTTAGAAACCCCCCACACCCACTTTAGGGTCTGTTTCTGTTGCTCCCCTCTGGGAGGAGGTTTTGAAGTATTTGTAGCAGGACTAGCCGATTCTGTAATAGCTTAGTTCCCTATGCCATCTGTCTGGTAAACTCGCAAGATTCGTTTTTCTCACCATGCACGTGTATACATAACCCGAACTAGACTATGGTGTTTCTCTATGTCATATAATATATGTGGGGGTGTGCATAATTCTGCATTTATTTATTTATTGTCATACTTATGTAGTGTATATCGGAGGTGGTGACCCTTTGAGAGCTGAATGAAACAAAATTTCATTTTCATGCATGGCAATTAGTGTACATTTAAAGCAGGGGTCTTCAAACTTGGCCCTTTTATGACTTGTGGACTTCAACTCCCAGAATTCCTCAGCCAGCTGGCTGAGGAATTCTGGGAGTTGAAGTCCACAAGTCATAAAAGGGCCAAGTTTGAAGACCCCTGATTTAAAGTGACAATAAAGTTATTATTCTATTCTACTTTATTCTACTCTATTCTACCCTGCCCTGCCCTACCCTACCCTATCCTATCCACACAGTTGTTTAGTGAATCTGGTTTTGCCCCTTGACTTTGCTCGTCATGTGATGGGATCATGTGATCCCCGCGATGCTGTGACCGGCATAAATACGAACCAGTTGCCAAGCGTCTGAACTTTGATCATGTGACCGTGACTAAGTGTGAAAAACAATTTTTTTCAGTGCCGTTGTAACTTCGGATGGCCACTAAGTGAACTGTTGTAAGTCGAGGATTACCTGGAATTGTCTAGAGCAGGGGTGTCAAACTCAATTTCACTGAGGGCCGCATGAGCATTGTGGTTGCCCTCAGGCGGCTGGGTGGGCGTGGCCTACTGGGTGGGCGTGGCCTACTGGGTGGGCGTGGCTAGAGTGCGTATGGCCTACTGGGTGGGCGTGGCCAGCTCTACATCGTTGGCATCAAGGGTGCCTGTGGGGGCCTGGGCAGGAGTGGGACAGATCTGAGGGTCTCTGGCAGAAGGAGGGTCTCTGGGCCAGGGCCAAGGCAGTGGGGGCCGTTCCCTCACTGTTTCCAGGATGGCTTCGCGGGCCGCGTGAAACCACTTCGCGGGCTGGATCCGGCCCCTGGGCCTTGTGTTTGCCATGTGTGGTCTAGAGGGAATGGTGAGAACGAGAGAGGAATTTGGCCCGAATCAGGCTCTGCCTCGGGTGCTTCAGCTCAATTTTCACACAGGCTTTATACTTAAAAATTATCTCCAAGAACTTCAGAAAAAACTCCGCTCATTACAGGGACTCCTCGACTTATTGCAAGGGAATTTCGGTTGTAAGTCAGGCTAGATTGCACGTCGAGGCACCTGTGTGACCAGACCGAATTTTGCCATGCGATTCCAGATCTGTAGATTAAAGAAAAGAAAGAGGGCTAGAAAAAGTCATGGACAACTCATTTCTGTATCAGGACAAGAAGCAACGGATGGAAACCCATCAAGGAGAGAAGCAACCTAGAGCTAAGGTGGAATTTCCCGACTGTTAGAACAATTAACCAGTGGAACAACCTGCCTCCAGAAGTTGTGGGTTTTTAAGAAGAGATTGGACAGCTGTTTGTCTGAAATGGTATAGGGTTTTTTGCCTGAGTCAGGGATCCAAGGTCTCTTCCAAATCTGTTACTTTGTTATTCTGTTATTCTGCTTCCTTCCTTCCTTCCTTCCTTCCTTCCTTCCTTCCTTCCTTCCTTCCTTCCTTCCTTCCTTCCTCTCTCCCTTCCTTCCTTCCTTCCTTCCTTCCTTCCTTCCTCTCTCTCTCCCTTCCTTCCTTCCTTCCTTCCTTCCTTCCTTCTTTCCTTCCTTCCTTCCTCTCTCTCTCTTCCCCTTCCTTCCTTCCTTCCTTCCTTCCTTCCTTCCTCTCTCTCTCCCTTCCTTCCTTCCTTCCTTCCTTCCTTCCTTCTTTCCTTCCTTCCTTCCTCTCTCTCTCTTCCCCTTCTTCCTTCCTTCCTTCCTTCCTTCCTTCCTTCCTTCCTTCCTTCCTTCCTTCCTTCCTCTCTCCCTTCCTTCCTTCCTCTCTCTCTCTCTCCCCCTTCCTTCCTTCCTTCCTTCCTTCCTTCCTTCCTTCCTTCCTCTCTCTCTCCCTTCCTTCCTTCCTTCCTTCTTTCCTTCCTTCCTTCCTCTCTCTCTCTTCCCCTTCTTTCTTTCCTTCCTTCCTTCCTTCCTTCCTTCCTTCCTTCCTTCCTTCCTTCCTTCCTTCCTTCCTTCCTCTCTCTCTCTCTTCCTTCCTTCCTTCCTTCTTTCCTTCCTTCCTTCCTCTCTCTCTCTCTCCCCCTTCCTTCCTTCCTTCCTTCCTTCCTTCCTTCCTTCCTTCCTTCCTTCCTCTCTCTCTCTCTCTCTCTCTCTCCCTTCCTTCCTTCCTTCCTTCCTTCCTTCCTTCCTTCCTTCCTTCCTTCCCCCCCTCTCTCTCTCTCTCTTCCTTCCTTCCTTCCTTCCTTCCTTCCTTCCCTCCCTCCCTCCCTCCCTCCCTCCCTCCCTCCTTCCTTCCTTCCTTCCTTCCTTCCTTCCTTCCTTCCTTCCTTCCTTCCTTCCTTCCTTCCCCATCACTGGAGGTTGTTAAGAAGAGACTAGACAGCCATTTGTCTGACATGATATTATAGTGTTTCCTGTTTGAGCAGGGGGTTGGACTGGAAAACCTCCAAGGTCCCTTCCAACTCTGCTATCCTGTTATTCAGAATGCAGAGATCTGTCCAGGCACATCTTTAGGAAATGAACTTGACTTGAATGCAACTTTGTTTTTTAATCAATATCATCTACAAATTGAAAACTTTTAATGCATCTTATCTTTTTGCAAGCTCTGGATTTTACATTCTTAAAAATGCTATGACTGGTTAGTTGGAGCCACATGCTTTTAACCAAACTGCTTGATACCCCCCCCCCCCCGCTCCCCAAACTTTGAGCCAATGGTAATTAAATCAGTATAGAGAGGCATCAGATCCATAACATCTGATGCTTAATTAAACAAAGTCCCTTGGTTAGAATTATTCTCTCCTTCAAGAATCCTTCAAGAAATAAAGGATGAACAATTCCTACAGGCGCTTACTCAGGAAATCCCACTGGTTTCAGTGGGAGGTCTGAGTAAGCAAATGCAGAGCCCTGCCCATGGATGTTTGGCACACAAGACCATCCATTAAACTCAGCAACACATACTGGTATTTTGTAGTGAAAATTGAGAGAAAAAGACCATAATTGAGTGGTAGGACACATTTTCTGCGCAAAGTACTTCCAGATTTGTCTTTGGAGATTCTTGGTCGTCCAATGTGATATATGCAGAGACAATGTGGTGTATGCCGCACAGTTGACAGATATGTACGCTGGAGAAACAAAGCAACCACTTCACAAGCTCATGGCACCACACAGGAGAATAAACCCATCAGGACAAGATTCAGCAATCCAGCTGCATTTGAAAGACAAAGGCCACTCTTTCAAAGACAGCAAAGTCCACATTCTGGACAGAGAGGCCTGCTGGTTTGAAACAGGGGTCAAAGAGGCCATCTAGGACTCATGGAGTAGGCAACCTTGGCTCTTTTATGACTCGTGGACTTCAACTCCCTCAGTTCCTGAGCTATCCATGGTGGCTCAGGAATCCTGGGAGTTGAAGTCCACGAGTCATAAAAGAGCCAAGGTTGCCTACTCCTGATCTAGGTCAAAACTGAACAGCTCTCTCTCTCTCAACTGAGGGGGAGGGATACGACACCATCTATCTCCAGTCTACAACACAGTCCTTTCAGCAGTTCCAAGAAGGCTCCACACCCATTTGCACCATTCAGACAACCCTGAGTACACAGATCAGCCTCCAAGTGGCTTCAATGACTCTCAGAGAGAGTATTAATGATCAGATAACTGGTCTTTGGGACAACCGTGACCTGGATGGCCGAGAATCTCCATAGACATCTTTGCCTGAGATTTGGGGAAATCTCGGCCCGTGAGGCATGACAATATTGTGAGGGATTACGTTTCTGGACAAGTTCAGAAGGCATCGGACGACAATGTTGGTGAAAAGATCTTTCCTACATGAATGCAAACGAAAGTGAGAATCAGTAGCTGAGTTCAGGGCTAGATCTTTGGTTAAGCATCTGAGTGGATTAACAGAAGGAAGAACATTAATCTTCAGCTGGATAATTACTTGCACTCTCTTTCAAACTGGGCTGAACTGAGTGACTTCAGAGATGGGCCTGTACAGGTAGTCCTCAACTTACAACAGTTCACTTTAGTGACTGTTCAAAGTTACAACTGCATGGGGAAAAAAGTGACTTACGACCATTTTTCACGTTTATGACTGTCTCAGCATCCCCACTGTGATCAAAATCAGACACTTGGGAACTGGCTCACAGTTATGACGGTTGGGGTGTCCCAGGGTCACGTGATCCCCTTTTGCGACCTTCTGACAAGCAAAGTCAGTGGGGGAAGCCAGATTCGCTTAGCAACTGGGTTGCTAACTTAACAACTGCAGTGATTCGCTTAACAATGGAAGCAAGAAAGGTCGTAAAATGGGGCAAAACTCACCTGACAAATGTCCCACTTAGCAACAGAAAGTTTGGGCTCGATTGTGCTCGTACGTCGAGGACTGCTTGCAATAAAAGTTTGTTGGCTCTCCAATAGTTTTAAAATGGCGTGTTCTAAAACCGTGCGCCTGATCTTTATAAGCTCTTGGTTTCAATGGTTGAAAAGAGAAGCCTCAGGTGTAGGCAGTTTATTGATCATTCAGCGGCATAATTGGCTTTATCAAATGCCAATGTAAACACTTAATTATCCAAGGACAGTAATGCCAGGGTTCTGGAATAGCCTCCTACGGAGACCCTATGATAAGCTTGTTTTTCCTGCATGGAGTCATAGAACGAGCTTCAGAAATAATGGATGAATTCTCTTCTACAACTTTAGCCTCCATTGGTAACTAGCAACTCTAAAGTCTTTGGAATAGAAACACACACGCAGAAATTCAGAACTGCAGACCGAGAGAGATGGTTGCAGTATAAAAGAAAGAAAGAGAAAAAGTAGGAAAGAAGAGAAAAAAAAAGAAAATGTCGCCAACTGAAGCCATTTGAGCACGTGGTACAGTGGCACGGGGCAAAGGACCAGCGCTGGGATCACGATGGACAACGCCGAGTGAAAATTGAACAAATGATTTGCGTTGGATTTTGAACAGAAAAAAACAAACAAAAAACGCCAGACAATCTCACTTAAATTTCAGAAAGGAAATAGAAAGTGATATGCTCAAAGGAGAGAACGAAGAAATTACCCAGATTAAGGAGTCTAGACATGTGAGAGTCTATTTACTATGTTAAAGGATGAAAGTGAATTTAATCCTCACAGTGGAACAATACTCACTGGAAACTTCTCTGTGGTTCCTCTCTTTTCAAGCTTTTTTTTTTTTTGGCAATATGTACCCACTGGGAAGTAAAATAAATCAAGACGGGGTCACAATCACAGGATCAAAAGTCCTGTATGATTTTTATATGTGTGTTGTGGCTGCCATCTTTTTTCTTTTGACCAATTGGCCTGAGTCCACTCTTCTTCCTTTGAAAACGTCTCACTCTCATAGAAGCTGTCTTAAGTCTTAATGTTTACTGTCTTCTACATGCAGTCCTCAACTTACGACTGTTAGTGACTCTTTAGTGACTGTTCGAAGTTACAAAGGCACCGAAAAACGTGACTTGTGACTGTTTTTCACACTTAACCACCGTTGTAGCCTCCCCATAGTCAGATGATTAAAATTCGGACGCTTGGCAACTGATTCATATTTATGATGGCCGCAGTGTGCCGGGATCATGGGATCCCCTTTTGCAACCTGACAAGCAAAGTCAATGGGGAAAGCCAGATTCACTTAACAACCGTGTTACCAATTTAACAACTGCCGTGATTCACTTAACAAATGTGGCAAAAAGGTTGTAAAATGGGACAAAACTCACTTAACAAATGTCTCTCACTTAGCAATACAAATTTTGGGCCCAATTGTGGCCGTAGGTTGAGGACTACCTGTGCTTAATTTTTTTTTTCTTCACCCTTGTCTATTTTTGCAATTGAATAGATGTAGCAACATTTTTCAACTTTAAGATGCGTGAATTTTAACTCCCAGAATTCCCCAAGCAGCATCCTGGCTGGGGAATTCTGGGAGTTAAAAAAACAACTACACACTACACAGGTTCCAAGGTTGAGAAACAGTGAGATATAATATTCAGAAATCTTTCCAATTTTGCACCTCAGGCATAAAATATCAGAAGCAGGGGCTTTAAATGTCAGAAGTAGTGGATTTCAAATGGGTTTCAAACTTGGCTGGCTTGAAGTATGAAGTGTTTTTATTTTTATTTTTAATTCAAATTAAACATGTAGAGCTGGTCATTTTTCATTTTGGCAGGCCAGCCCAGAGCTGCAGTTGATGACAACCTATGCCAAGGGAAATATTCTGGGATAGGTTAGTTAGCAGGCCTGAATCCATTAGTAATAAACGGAACTTTTTCTTTTAAAGAACACGGCTTTAATATGTATATATTTTAACATTTAAAGCAAAATTTACTTGGCTTTAAAATGCTCCTAAGCATCAAACATTATGAAGAAAAACAGAAAGCCTAGCCTTGAGGAACTGCATTTTAAATTAAACCACTTTGTTTAAATTGCAATAAACTATCATCTTACTTACGTGCCTGCTTATACATCCAGGGTTTAATGAGATAATGGGTTACTGGGCACCTTCACTATACAAGAGAGAAGCCAGGATTTCTTTTTGAGTAATGCAATCTCAAAGAAATGGTTCATATCTAGGAAGGAAGGAAGGAAGGAAGGAAGGAAGACCTCACAGAAGTGGAATTGAATGAAGATATACAAAGTCACCCAAAGTCAGCCGAGGAACATCTCAATTCTCTTCTGCTTACATTTGAAAGTCGGGGGGAGGGGGGAATGCAGTGGATTGAATGTAACATTGCAGGCTAACTTGGCCCACTGCCTGTTGTGATTCAGCGTCAGCCTGTGGTTTCGGCAGCTGAATCGGACAATTCTGAGGAGGAGGAGGAGGAGGAGGAGGGGTTTGGAGAGCCTTTGGTTGCAGATGCATCGCAGAGCTCTCAGCCAGGCCCCTCCCATCTTGTTCCTCCTCAGACCTACCTGTGTGAGCCTGAAAGATTAGACAAGATGATCCACAGCTGGCTTTGTTCAAGGACGCTCGAAGCAGGAGGCAGACAAGCAGAAGTGAACAAAGAAAAGCAATGAGGCACCTCGGGAGGAGGCAAAGAGAAGCCACGTCCTGAGACTGCTGTTTAAAAGGGGAATGTGTGGGAGGTGCTGGTTGCTGAAGGCAACCGTTTGAAGAGCTTCTGATATAGTCTCTATTTGTTTTACTCTGTTTTGAACTGTTTTGTTTAGTTTTTGTGAATAAATTTGGTTGGCTTAATTCCAGCCTATTGAATATAACAAAGGGGTTGTCCCTGACATTTCTGCAGGGCCGGTTGTAGGCTGGAACAGAACACTGCCAGCAGTTCGATCCTGACTGGTTCAAGGTTGACTCAGCCTTCCATCCTTCCGTGGTCAGTAAAATGAGGACCCAGATAATTGGGGGCAACAAGCTGACTCTGTAAACCGCTTAGAGAGGGCTGTAAAGAACTGTGAAGCGGCAGATAAGTCTAAGTACTATTGCTATTTTGAAATGCTTTTAAAAATATCTGAGGACTCCAACCGGCCTCTTCATACGATCTACCCCCTCTTTCCCCAAGGCTCTATCGGCCCAGGAGTTTGGAGAACTGCATCCAGTTTTGGTCACCACATTACAAAAAAGATGTTGAGACTTTGGGAAAAAAAGTGGAGAGAAGAGCAACTAAGATGATTAGGGGATTGGAGACAAAAACCTATGAAGAACGATTGCAGGATTTGGGTATAGCCAGTCTAGAGAAACAAAGGAGTAGGGAAGACATGAAAGCAGTATTCCACTATCTGAGGGGCTGCCACAAAGTAGAGGAGATCAACTTATTTTCCAAAGCACCAGAAGGCAAGCCAAGAAACAACGGAGGGAAACTAATCACGGAGAGAAGCAACCTGGAATTAAGGAGAAACTTCCTCACAGTGAGGACCATTAACCAGTGGAACAGCTTGCCTCCAAAAATCGTGAGCGCTCCATCACTGGAGGTCTTTAAGAAAAGACTGGACAGACATCTGTCTGAAATGGCATAGATTCTCTTGCTTGAGCAGGGGGTTGGACTAGAAGACCTCCAAGGTCTCCTTTCAGCTCTACTCCGATTGATTGAATTTAGAAGTCCTGGACTAAGCTGCAAAGTTGTCTGGAGCTTCCTGCTTTTGTGTTGCAAGCCTGGTAAATCTGTTGCTTGCAGGGAGAAAGATATGAATTCTTGTCTGTACAGAACATGCATGTGGGGTCCTTGGTGCTCTCTGAGCTTGGTGGTTTTCTCAAAGACATTTCATTACCAAACTAGGTAACATCATCAGTGCATCTAGCTAGTTGGGGAAACCATGACATAGCACATAGTGGGTTTGCTTAATGATCGTGGCCTTCATTTAACAGCCATAGCAAGAAAGCATTTTACTACTGTTACAACTGCAATTGACTGACTGCATTCCGATTGTAACTTGAGGACTATCCGCAATACAGTTAAAATAAATACAGTACAAATAGTTTGGGCATATCAAAAGATCCCTTTTAATTTATGGCAGTTTTTCCCTCAATCTCTATCCCTTTAAAACACATGAAGTTCAACTGGCCAGGAATCCTGGGAGTTGAAATCCAAGCATCTTAAAAGGTTTGAAGTTGACAAACAGTGATTTATAGTTTCGTCAGCTTGCAATCACTGTTACAAATAACGTATTTCTATACTTGGGAAGGCAGCCCCATCGATTTCTTTCTTTCAACCACAAAACAGCTCTTCTATTGGAAATAATATCTGAAGATGGAAAACATACTCCAAGCTTAAAAAATAAGCTAAATTAATTATTTGATTCTTCTCTTCCACTCCACGTAAGGGATGTTGGGCCTCATATAAATATCATGTTTAGCAAAAAAAAAAAAAAGTGCATTTGTGGAACTATTAAAGGTTCTTTATCACCGCAGGCAATGCCCTTTCCCGCTGATATGCATTGTATGTATATTTTACAAACCTTGTTTTTTTCCTTCCAAGGTCAGGGTTAGCCAGTATTAGGGGTTGAGCTAGCCCAAAGTTGCCTCTAAGTAAAGGATAGCAATAAATTTAATTATAGATTTGTGCTGGAGAGCATAGAAAGCTTTTTCAGTCGAGGCAAGGAATGCCCTGAGCAACAGGGCTAAAAATATTATTCTTTCAGTTAGGGCTCCGAGGACATTTATAACCCAACAGTTTTGGCCTGGATCTGTTTGGTTACATAAATAAATATACCGAAGGGACAAACTAAGGAGATTTCGAGAAGGACAGTTACTCTTCTATGGTTCTGAACTGTAGGTTTCATTAAGCTAATTGCAACTGTTCCATGATAGGCTTCTCTTACAAATTCAAGGACATAGTTTTTTTCTGCAGTTGATGGACATCAGTTTTCATGCCTGAAACTCCCACGAAATATCAACAGAAGAGAAAGTTTGCAGCTCAGGGTTGAACTGTCCTTGGTGCTCTCCAGATTTGGTTGTCTTCTTGCAGACCTTTCATTACCCAACAAGTAACATCTGATAACGTTACTAGGCAAAGACTAGCATGGATGATGTAACCTAGTTGGTAATGAAAGATCTGCAAGAAAACAACCAAGCTGAGAGAGCACCAAGGACCCATCACTCTTCCTCCTCCCCACCCTTCACCTCCCACTGATGATGTTACTTAATAAGGTCCTGAAAGATCTGCAAGAAACAACTAAGCTCAGAGAGCACCAAGGACCCCACAGTCCTCCTCCTCCTCCTCTTCCTCCTCCTCCTCCTCCTCCCACTGATGATGTTACCTAGTTGATAATGAAACATCTGCAAGAAAACAAGCAAGCTCAGAGAACACCTGGGCGCCCGCCTATGGAATATCCATGATTCCATTTTGAGGACGACAGATCTCTGGGCAGAACAGCTTGGATTGATAAGCCAGCATGATAAGCCAGACATAAACATGCTTTTGAGGCTGTGTACATGAGATAACTGAAAGCTTAGGGCTCCTTCTGGTTTTCTATCCATCATAGCTCTTCACAGATCTATCATAATCTCTGCCACTGAATCAAACTATGCACGGTGAACCAATAAGGTGCAAAATAACCAAAATTGCCATTTCTCTCTTCAACATCTCTTTCATCTTTTGAAGGGCAAAGCCGCTCATGATACCCTCTGGTTGGCTTTAGGCTACAATTCTCTGATTTTCCCAGCCCATAGAGGACAAATGTTGTTGTAGCCAAGGAGGCACGTTTGCAAGACTCAGTGCTGGAGGATTTAAGTCAGTGTTTCTCAGTCTTGGAGTCTTTAAGATATGTGGACTTCAATGCCCAGAATTCCCCAGCCATCCCAAGTTGCAGTCCATCCATCTTAAAACTGGTGACGTTGAGGAACAGTGATTTGATCCTTTCCACTAATGATGGTTAGTCCTATAGAGATAGAAATGTAAACAGAGAGACAAAAAAGCCTGTTGTTGCTTTTAAGGAAAAACGAAAACAGGACATCAGGTGCGAAATGTGTAGTTTGCCTCCTCAGATGACACCAAACCACTTAGATGTTTATCCTGTTACCCTTCTAATTGTCTCCCATAAGAAATGTTACAAGGTGCGCATGAAATTTCAGCTCCTGGCAATGTCTCTATTGCGGTCAATCTGCGCTGAGTCTCAGAACCATTATGTTCTCAATATCAACACTTTTCAAGTCACGTCAAAACTGAAGCAAAAATGATTAAAAATGGAGGAGGGGAGAAGATGAAATAATAGGAAAGGTGAGTTAGTGATATGATAGCAGTGGCCCAACATTTGAGGTGCTCCTACAAAGATGAGGGGGGGGACAAGCTGTTTTCCAAATAGCCTTTTCCAAAAGGCAAGATGAGAAACAACAGATGGAAACTAATCAAGGAGAGAAGCAACCTGGAATTAAGGAGAAACTTCCTGACAGTGAGGACAATTAGCCAGTGGAACAACCTGCCCCCCAGAAGTTGTGGATGCTCCATTGCTGGAGGTTCCAAAAAAAGACTGAACAACCTTTTCTCTGAAATGGTACAGGGTCTCCTGCGTGAGCAGGGGGTTGGACTAGAAGACCTTCAAGAACCCTTCCAACTCTATTATTCTACATTCTGTGTCCTATCAGCCCATTTCTCTGTTTTTAGCACAGTCTGCCCTCAAACAATAAATCTCAGACCCTGAAAAGCTGGATCCCATTCAAATATTTATACTAGCACTTGTCCTCTATTTGGAAAAGAAGCATTTTTGGCCTGAACACAAGATGTTCTTCATGTTAGAAAGAGAAGGAAAAAAAAGTTGAAAAATGTAAAGCTCACTCTTTCATTAGACTTCTATGGCTCGTCTCCTGATTTTGGACATTCCTCTCTTTTTTAAAAAAATAATATTAAAGCTAGGAAAAATATTTCTTTTCTAAATAATGCATGGATTTTCAAAGAGTCCTGCTGCCGAGGGTGGCTGTATTCTCCATGCAGGTCTCCAAAAGCCAAGGAAAAAAGAGGCCAAGGCAAAGCCACTTTGTCTCTGATTAATCATGGTTTAATCAGAAACGATGCCAAAGAGAAACAGCAGAATCGCTCAGCTGCAGCCAGTGGTTTTCTGTTCTTTGGAAATATTGAATTCCTGCATCAGCCTGACTTGCTGTAGCATTTTATGTAAAGTAATCATGAAACGGAAAAAAGGGGGGGGAATGGGGGAGGGGGAAAGGCAATTTTTTTCTCCCTCACATGACAGAAGATGGAATTCAGAAAATTATGCCAATTAAGTGAAGCAGCCACTGTTTCAGTCACCTGATTTTTTTTTAAGGAAGAATTCAATCAGACAATGACGCTTAATACTGTATCGCCGTCCCCACTTACATCTTAGATCTATTTATTTATTTGATTTATATCCAAAACAGAGTCCAATGGAAATGTTCAGATCTTGATCTTCTGGGGATTTCTGAAAGAGTGGATGGAGAAAAATATCACAATTTTTGAGGTTATGGAAAAGACTGGACTCGTTGATGGTTCTCAAACAATTACTTTTTAATCTTTTCTTTCTACATACTTGTTTATTATTTATATTTATTTCTTTGAATCCTGTGTTTATTATTTTTTTTTATAAACACTCCGAAGCAGCGAGCGTATCTAATACTCCTTCTTCTCCTATTTTCCCCACAACCCACCTCACAGGATTGTTGTGGACTTTTGTGGCAACATTTATTTATTTATTTAGTTATATTTATATACCGCCCTATTCCCTGAGGACTCAGGACGGTTTACAGGGAATTAAAAATCCAAGATACAAAAATTAAGAACAAATTAAAAAAATATATTAAATTAACCCTGTAGTCAGTTAAAAAGAACCCCAAATTAAAAATTCCTCCTCAGTCTGGGCCCGAGAGCTGAAAGAGCCAGGTCTTCAGGCCCCGGCGGAATGATTGGAGGTCGGGGGCAGTCCTCAGCTCCACCGGCAGCTGGTTCCAGAGGGCAGGCGCTCCCACTGAGAAGGCCCTATCCCTGGGTGTCACCCGCCGGCAATCTCTCACCGGCGGAACCCTGAGCAGACCCTCCCTGTGGGAGCGCACTGGGCGAAGGGCGTTTGATGCCGGCAGCAGGTGTTCCCTCAAATATCCCGGACCCAGGCCATGTAGGGCTTTATAGGTGATAACCAGCACCTTGAATTTCACCCGGAGGGCAACCGGAAGCCAATGCAGCTCGCGGAGTAGAGGTGTTACATGGGAGTATCGGGAAACCCCCATTACAACTCGCGCGGCTGCATTCTGCACCAGTTGAAGCCTCCGAGTGGTCTTCAAGGGCAGCCCCATGTAGAGAGCGTTACAGTAGTCCAAACGGGAGGTCACAAGCGCATGAGTGACTGTGCGTAGGGCGTCTCGGTCCAGATAGGGACGCAACTGGCGCACCAGGCGAACCTGTGCAAAAGCCCCCCTGGTCACGGCTCCTATGTGATCTTCAAAATTGAGCCGTGAATCCAGGAGGACGCCCAAGTTGCGAGCCCTATCAACGGGGGGGTAACACCTCACCCCCCATCATTAGAGGTGGAATAACATGGTTAACCCGAGACGCCGATATGCACAGCCACTCGGTCTTGGCGGGATTGAGACGAAGCCTGTTTCTCCCCATCCAGACCTGAACCGCCTCCAGGCACCGGGACATCACGGAGAGGGCATCACTGGGTTGGTTCGGGGTGGAAAGAAAAAGTTGGGTATCATCAGCATACTGGTGATACCCCACCCCAAAACCACGAATGATCTCGCCCAGCGGCTTCATGTAGATGTTGAACAGGAGAGGTGAGAGAACCGACCCCTGAGGAACTCCACAAATGAGAGACCTCGGGGCGGATCTCTGCCCTCCTGTCAACACCGACTGCGAGCGGCCCCGGAGGTAGGAGGAGAACCACCGTAGAACGGTGCCTCCCACTCCCAACCCCCTGAGACGCCGCAGCAGGATACCATGGTCGATGGTATCAAAAGCCGCTGAGAGATCTAATAGGACCAGGACAGAGGAGCAACCCCTGTCCCTAGCCCTCCAGAGATCATTCACCAGTGCGACCAATGCCGTCTCCGTGCTGTGTCCGGGCCTGAAGCCCGATTGGTACGGGTCCAGATAATCAGTTTCCTCCAGGAACAGAGGGAGCTGATGTGCCACCACACTCTCAACAACCTTCGCCAGAAAGCGAAGGTTGGAGACTGGACGATAGTTGTTTAAAACAGCCTGGTCCAAAGCAGGCTTCTTGAGGAGGGGTCTCACCACCGCCTACTTCAGGGCGGCAGGGAAGACACCCTCCTTCAAAGAAGCAGTTATTACTGCATGGAACCAGCCTCGTGTTCCCTCCCGAGCCGCATAAGCTAGCCAGGAGGGGCACGGATCCAACAAACAGGTGGTGGAGCTCAGTCTCCCCATGATCCTGTCCACATCATCAGGGGAAACAGGGTCGAACTCAGTCCAGATAACATGCTCAAGACCGCCTGATTCCTCCACATCAGACTCTGCCCAGTCAGAGTCCAGGCCAGTCCGGATCCGAGCGATTTTGTCCGCCAGATGATGACTAAACTCCTCGGCTCGTCCCTGCAAGGGATCCTCTCTCACCTCCTGGTTAAGGAGGGAGCGAGTCACCCTAAACAGGGCGGCCGGGCGATTATCTGCGGATGCGACAAGGGCGGCAAAGTAGTTAGACTTCGCCGTCCTTATCGCCGCAAGATAAGACCTTATAAAGGTTCTTAACTGCAATCGGTCGGATTCGGATCGGCTGGATCTCCAACCGCTCTCTAGACCTCATCTCCGACGCTTCATCTCCCGGAGCTCCACAGAGAACCATGGGGCCCAACGGGATCTGCGCCAAGTCAGAGGTCGCATGGGTACAACGCAGTCGAGTGCCCTGGTGGCAGCCGTTTCCCAGGCCTCCACCAGAGCATCGACTGGGCTGTGGGTAAGGGTGATAGGTATCGGCCCAAGCGCCCTCTGGAACCGGTCCAGGTCCATTAGGCGCCTGGGGTGGAACCACCTGGTCGGTTCCGCCGCCCAGCGGCGGGGGATGGCAAGACGGAAAACCAGCCTCAGGAGGTAATGATCTGACCATGACAGAGGGGTGATGGATGGAGAACCCCCTCCCAGATCATCCAACCACTGTCCAGACAGGAACACCAGGTCGAGAGTATGATCCCCCTCGTGAGTAGGGCCCTCAATAACCTGGGTCAGGCCCATGGCTGTCATGGAAGCCATGAACTCCCGAGCTAACTCCGACGACCCCCCCAGTGATGGCAGGTTGAAGTCACCCAGGACTATAAGCCTGGGGAACTCCACCGCCAACCCTGAGAGGGTGTCGAGCAGCTCAGGCAGGGCTGTTGACACACAGCTGGGCGCCAGGTATGTGAGCAACAAGCCCAACTGAACCCGAGGACCACATCTCAAGAGGAGGGATTCACTCCCGGCCATCTGGACAATGGTGGCCTCCCGAGGACACAAGGTCTCCCGAATAACCACTGCCACCCCACCACCCCTGCCCTGAGCCCGTGGCTGGTGCAGCACCCGGAAAACCTGGCGGGCATAACTCGGTGAGAGGCACCCTCCCTCCGAACCCAACAAAGTTTCCGTGATGCACGCTAGATCCGCACATTCCTCCTCGATCAGATCACGGATGAGGGGAGCTTTGTTAACTACGGATCTAGCGTTAAAATAGACCAACCTGAGCTCAGGGGCCTGATCACCCTCATCCCCGGGTAAGAGGT
>NC_139515.1:8063993-8133203 GCF_947247035.1 Vipera ursinii | reverse complement strand
AAACTGGGCTGTCTACTCACAAACGCTCTCCAATTATTGGTAGGATCTCACTGGGATCGGAGAAATGTTGCCAGGTAGGAGAGAAGGAAAGAGATATGGGCTACTCCATATCTTCCTATCATTCAGTTTCATCTATAATGTTACAGGGAGTCCTTGTCTTACTGCAGTGTATGCCTCCCAGCATACACAAAGGACAGCACAGCAGGAGGCTGATGGTGCAGATCAGCAGAGGGGTTGGACAGCTCCGGGCGACAACTGCTCACTCAGGATAAGCCTAATGAGTTAAGCTGTTGACAGCTCCAGGCATGGTCAGCCTAGTGGGAAGCCAGGATCTACACCCATTGTCACCTGCACTGGCAGAAAGCCCAGGTTTGAACTGATTGGATGCCATCCACCTGGGCAGGTACAAATAGACACCAGGCTTCCCTGTTTCCCCAGTTCGTTCTGTTCAGAATAAACTCATCTTTACCCCCAGCTCTGTGTCCGTCTCTATGTGAAGCACTCGACTTTACACTTACAACCCTTCATTTAATGATTGTTTGAAGTTACAACGGCACAATAAAAAGTGGCTGATGATTGGTTTTTCACACTTACAGCCGCTGCAGCATCCCCAGGGTCACGTGATCAAAATTCAGTCACTTGGCAACTGGTTCATATTCATGACATTTGACATGCCTTCTGGGCTGCAGGAGGGTTAGGATCAGGGTCAAAATGTGTAAGCTGGTCTCCGCAGCTAAAGAATGAAATCCCACCTCTTTTTTTTTACATAAACAACAGATCTAAAAATCTTTACGAGGTCTGGGGTGCTCCCTCAGCTTGGTGGTTTTCTTGTAGACATTTCGTGGCCCAACCAGGGGACATTGTCAGCAAACCCTGCTCCCTTCTAGCACTGATGATGTTCCCTAGTTGGGTCATGAAATGTCTGCAAGAAAACCACCAAACTCAGAGAGCCTCAAGGACCCCACAGTTCTCCTTCTCCTCCACTATGTAAATCCCTCTCCTTTCTAGCACTGATGGTGTTCCCTAGTTGGGTCATGAAACATCTGCAAGGAAATCGTCAAGCTCAACGAACACCAAGGACCTCCTCCTCCTCCTGATTCCTCCTCCTCCTCCTCCTCCTCCTCCTCCTCCTCCCTTCTAACCCCCTCCCTCTAGCACGGATGATGTTCCCTAGTTGGGTCATGAAACATCTGCAAGGAAATCGTCAAGCTCAACGAACACCAAGGACCTCCTCCTCCTCCTCCCTTCTAACCCCCTCTCTTCTGGCACTGATGATGTTTCCTAACTGGATCACAAAACATGTGCAAGAAAACTGCCAAGTCAAGAATGTTCTTACTTTGACATCAATAGCACCAAGGACCACAACCACAACCATCACCTCCTTCTCCTTCTCCTCCTCCTTATCCTCTTCCTCTTCTTCTTCCTATTGCTATTCCTACTCTTATTCTCCTCCTCCTCCTCCTCCCTTCTAACCCACCTCCCTTCTAGCACTAATGATGTTTCCTAGTTGGGTCATGAAACATCTGCAAGAAAACCACCAAGCTCAAAGAGTACCAAGGATCCCTAATTTCAGTCCTGAGCTACAAATATTCTGTAAAAAATATTCATGCAACAACCCTAAGCCATCTCAGCTACCATCTTGATTCCCCCCCCTATCTCTCACTCTCCTCCCCATGGACACCCCTGTGGGGAGAGCTTTTCTTCAGTGACCTGAGAGAAAGCAGATGTTTCTCTCAGGAAACTCCAGCTTTGAACCCTGGTTGGGTTCAGATTGCAGGAAGGCTGAGCTAGTCACATAACGGGAAATTCCTATTTCTTTTTAACAGTCTCACTGTCAAAATGCTCTGCTATTATCTTCAAAAAGCCATGCATTACGTTTCCAATAAGCCATAACATGTTACTGGGGTCACAGACCTTTTTCCTCACTTGCTTCCCAGTCTCCAGAATGTTTTAAACAGGATTTCAAAAAGTGTTCACTCTCTGGCATGCTAATATACAATATTTTTTATTCTGATAAGACAATGTTTGGCTGAGTTGTGAGACACAAACACCATTACAAATTCATGCCTCTGTAGAAGTTCTCTATCAATATTCTAGTTTCTCTCAACCCATGACTACAACATTTTTTTCAACAATTGTAGTGTTAATGGAACACTGATTAATATGTGTTCAGTTTGCTTCAGCTTTGGTACCAAAATCTGTTTCAAAGTCTCTCTGTCTCTGTCTTTCATCCATCCATCCATCCATCTTCCTTCCGTCCTTCCTTCCTTCCTTCCTTCCTTCCTTCCTTCCTTCCTTCCTTCCTTCCTTCCTTTTTTCTGTTTATCTATCTATCTATCTATCTATCTATCTATCTATCTATCTATCTATCTATCTATCTATCTATCTCTAACATGTATATTATCCATCTCTCTATCTATCTATCCATCCATATCTCTCTCTCTCTATCTCTAACATGTATCTCTATTATCTATCTATCCATCTCTATCTATCTATCTATCTATCTATCTATCTATCTATCTATCTATCTATCTATCTATCTATCTATCTATCTCTAACATGTATATTATCCATCTCTCTATCTCTCTATCCATCCATATCTCTCTCTCTCTATCTCTAACATGTATCTCTATTATCTATCTATCTATCTATCTATCTATCTATCTATCTATCTATCTATCTATCCATCCATCCATATCTATCTAAATATGTATCTGTCTGTCTGTCTGTCTGTCTGTCTATCTATCTATCTATCTATCTATCTATCTATCTATCTATCTATCTATCTATCTATCTCTAACATGTATCTATTATCCATCTCTCTATCTATCTATCCATCCATGTCTCTCTCTCTGTCTCTAACATGTATCTCTATTATCTATCTATCTATCTATCTATCTATCTATCTATCTATCTATCTATCTATTTCTATCTCTATCTCTGTTTGTCTATCTGATATGAAAATATTGCAATAATAGTCTATCTTTGTACCATATGTATGGCTATATCCTATTATGCATGCACCAATCAATCTGTCTTTGGGAGAAAAAGGCACTAATAGTTTCCTTTCACCAGTAATTTACCTTTTGCCAATAACTCAACATTCATTTGGCATGGTGATCAACCCTGGATTTACCGAGCCTTGTGACTGCAAAACACATGTGCTTTAATATTTTTTTAAAAAAGGTTAATTGCTTCTGAGGGACTCATTCATCTTCTCCGTGTGCCTGGCTTCACAAAACAAAGTCTTTTCAAACAGAAGTTAAACAATCCTATGTCTAAGATGTTTCAGTATGAATTCCTATTCACAGAGGTGAGTATAGGGACAGCCTTTTAACTTTCTAAGATTATGGATTTCTTCTAACGCTGGCTGGAGAATTCTGGAAGTTGAAGTCCACCCATCTTAAAGTTGCTAGGGTTGAGAAACACTGCTCTAATTTTGACACCCAAGACTGCAATGGTTAGGAAGTCATTTGTTTTGCTCTAGGGTTCACACAACCAACTGGGCTAGACTGAACGGGATTGGATAGTTTATCATTTCAGCATATAGGAACACACCCACGGCTTCAGCCTATTATGTGAACCACACCGTCACATAATACGGTGTTTTTTAAAAAATATTTGGGCATAGCTTAATACAGACATGTCAAACACAAGGCCCGGGGGCCGGATCTGGCCCGCGAAGTGGTTTCATGGGGCCCGCGAAGCCATCCTGGAAACAGTGAGGGAACGGCCCCCACTGCCTTGGCCCTGGCCCAGAGACCCTCCTTCTACCAGAGACCCTCAGATCTGTCCCACTCCTGCCCGGGCCCCCATAGGCACCCTTGATGCCAACGATGTAGAGCTGGCCATGCCCACTCAGTAGGCCATCCGCACTCTAGCCACGCCCACCCAGTAGGCCACGCCCACCTGGCCCCCTGAGGGCAACCGCATTGCTGATGCGGCCCTCAATGAAATGGAGTTTGACACCCCTGGCTTAATATGTCAACAGAGCAATTGGATTTTGTTAGCATGAGTTAAGAGGTAAATATGTATGTGTGAACACCACCATGTTTACCTAGGACAGAGGTAGGCAACCTTGGCTCTTTTATGACTTGTGGACTTCAACTCCCAGGATTCCTGAGTCAACATGGCTGGTTCAGGAATTCTGGGGGTTCAAGTCCACAAGTCATAAAAGAGGTTAGGTTGCCTACCCCTGACATAGGAAATTATGTCCAAGGTCATAAAGTCCACCACCACCACTTAGTATCCAATGACATCTGTTTAAGAAATAATTAAAGGTGTTTCTATAAATTGCAAATCTATCAAGACAAGCCCAATCTTAGCAGCAAGACTGATTTATTTATTTATTTATTTCGCCTATGGCAAATGCAAAATTATTCTTCATTTGTAATGACAAGAAAAAAAAATACTGTAAATGCACTGTTCTTTGGTTTTTAGTGAGCATAAACAGTGCAATCACACCGGTGATAGATAACATTATCTATGAAACAATCATTCTTGAGCCCAAGAGCTACAAAATCAAATTTGACCACGCAAAAAAAGGAGTGATGGTTCATCAGAAGTTCCTTGATGATCTCATGCATTGAAGGAGGATAAAGATGCTTTATCACATGCATATAATAAGCTCACTAATACAAGAATTCAGCTATTGCATAAATGACCTCTGTTCATAAGACAATTATTTATCAATGTTTTCTGCAGTTCCTCTGCCACCCAAGTTCACAGTGGCCCGGTGATCATCTTTGAAATGTTGAGGGCCACCGTCACAAAATGTCTAGCAAGGAATTCTTTGCCCATTGATAAAATAATTAGCTTGTTAATTATTGGCCACTTCTAAACATTTGGCTGGGGAATTCTGGGAGTTGAAGTCCACCCATCTTAAAGTGGCCCAGGTTGAGAAACACCAATCAGTCAGAATCTCAATCAATCAGAACATGAAAATTATTATTTTTTTAAATCAGAATAGAGCTGGAAGGGACCTTGGAGGTCTTCTAGTCTAACCCCCTGCTTAAGCAGGAGACCCTATATCATTTCAGACAAATGGCTGTCCGGTCTCTTCTAAAATACCTCCAGTGATGGAGCACCCACAACTTCTGGAGGCAAGTAGTTCCACTGTTTAATTGTTCTCTCCGTTTCAGAAATTCCTCCTTAGTTCTAGGCTGGTTCTCTCCTTGGTTAATTTCTATCCATTGTTTCTTGCCCTGCCTTCAGGTGCTTTGGAGAATACTGTATCTTGACTCCCTCTTCTTTGGGGCAGCCCCTCAAATATTGAAACACTGCTATCATTCTTTTCTCTAGACTACCCATACCCAGTTCCTGCAACCATTCTTCATACGTTTTAGTCAGTGCTTTTTTTGTAAAAGAAAAAGGTGCCGGAACTTACACATGTCATACAACCCAACTTGCCTACCCTATGAGGTTCTATCCAAAAAAGATGCCGGAACTCCATTCTGAGCGTTCTATGAGAAAAAAAGCCCTGGTTTTAGTCTTCAGGCCGTTATTTATCTTAGTTGCTCTTCCCTGCATTTTTTCCCCAAAGTCTCAACATCTTTTTTTGTAACATGGTGACCCAAACCATCCCAACCCTTGTAAGAAAGCTGTTATAGTCTTAGATAATGCACAGGATAATCAAACAGGAAGCATTTAGGACTCATGCAATAGCTATCTCAAGTTCCAGTCTATGGAAGAAATATCGGCATATAATATGAAAAGCTTTCTTGGTTTTGGACAGAGCCGTGCTCTCCCTTACCATGGAAAATTGAAAACATTCAAATAACAGCTAGAGCAACGGATAGAAAGTGATGTTCTCCTTTGCCATCCACAGAGCAGACAGCGTACTGAGGCTACAAATATCTTTCAAGGGTGTGTCAAATGTTTTTGGCATATTGTTTGATTTTTGCTCCATAAAGTTGGTGGGTGGTATTTCTTGTTTGGAATTTTATAGCTTTCTGGGAGCTGCATCTCCATAAAATATAAAACAAAAGGAAGGGAAAGACATGAAGGAAAATTCAATTGTTTTTCATGCTTGTTTTGTTGTCAGGAAGAACTGGCTGCAGGTCACCAAGCCAAGGAGAGCTCTATGAGCACCATAAAAACGCAGGATGCAAATAGTTAAAAAAAAAAAAAACATTTGCAGAGAGGCGAGTCAGCAGGGATCACCAATGTAGATCCCAACCAATGTTCCAAGTTACAACAGCCACTGGAAAGAAAAGTGACTTATGACCATTTTTCATACTTATTTAGATTTAGATTTAGATTTTATTAGATTTATATACCGCCCTTTTCCCGTAGGAAAAAGGTCCCATGGTCACGGGATGAAAATTCAGACACTTAGCAACTGACTCATATTTATGACGGTTGCAGTGTCCCAAGGTTACGTGATGCCCTTGTGTGACCTTCTCACAAACAAAGTCAATGGGGAAGCCAGGTTCTCTTAACAACTGTGGCAAGAAAGGTCAAAAAATGGAGCAAAACTCACTTAACAAATGTCTCGCTTAGCAACATAAATTTCGGGCTCAATTGTGGCCGTCAGTCAAGAACTACCTGTATATTTTTTCCGGAAGAATTCTGATGTATATCCTAGGGCAGGGGTAGGCAATCTCGGCTCTTTTATGACTCATGGACTTCAACTCCCAGAATTCCTGAGCCAGCTTGGCTGGCTCAGGAATTCTGGGAGTTGAAGTCCATGAGTCATAAAAGAGCCGAGGTTGCCTACCCCTGTCCTAGGGAATCACTCCAATGATAATCACTTAGTCATAATTATTGCACATGATAATATATAATTATTTCTCTTTTTAAACTATTCTGTAGTGCCAAATCCTGGGGAAGACAGGAAATCTTGCAAGGATTCTAGGAACACAGCCCTGTTGCGTGAGGTAACCTTGAAAAAATAAATAAATGTAACTGAATGAAATCAGTTACAAAACCCCTGGTAATTTCCTGATTTGCATTCAGAAAACCCTACTAAATTCATAAATCAGCCTTGGGTCTTATCCACCCCCTTACCCAGATGTTCAGATTACACTCAATATATGCACATCCATGAATGAAATTAACTTGGTAGAAAATTGAACATGGAATCAGTACACCCTGGTTTGTTTATTTTTTTAAAAAAAACACCAAACAGGTGCTTGTAAAGAACATTTATCACAGCCGGGGGATCCTGAATTAATTGGGGCCTATTTTTAGCTGTAAAGATGGCAGCTTTTTATAAATCTTGACTGCCTTCCTTTGAAATACTTTGCAGCATCTAATAGAGACCTTGATGAAATAAAAGAAGCTTTGTTTCTTAAAAACTCAGTCCAGAGAGGCAGAAATTCACTTGCTGTGTCACGTCCGACATGGAACATGATTGCTGCAACCGCAGGAAGTTAAGATCTTGAGGTAGGATAAGCAGGTTAGACCAGTGGTGGGATTCAGCCGGTTCGCACCAGTTCGATAGAACCTGGTAGCTAATTTTTTGTTGCCCAGGCCCAGAATGGACTTCCGGAAGCGGCACCCACACAGAGAACCGGTTGTTCACCTATTTGAATCCCACCACTGAGCCAGACTGTTCGGTTCCTTGATTTCTATCATATGAAAGGCAGATGGACGAGTGGCTTTATTTCATCCTCAATGCTTTCCTTGTTACTTCAAGTGCACAATTACGTGAAAGATTAATAGTATGAATAAAGATAACATCTATCATTTGAAAATCATCACGATGGCCAGCCGGATTACAGCGTCTCTCGCGAAGAGTGAAACAACAACCTGGGAATTGTCTGGAACAGAACATCTGGCGACATCATCCAACCATCAGGCTCCAGAGTCAACCTGCCACCTCTTAGCTTCATTTGTTTTTGCTCATTTCAGGAACATCCAGGAGCACAGCTTCAAAATTCATTGGCAAAAGTTATTCATTACCCTAGTTGGGTAATGAAATGTCTGCAAGAAAGCCATCAAGTTCAGCGAGTACCAAGGACCCCACAATCCTCCTCCTCCACCACCTCCTCCTTCTTCCTCCTCTTCCTCCTTCTCCTCCTCCTCCTCCTCCTCTTCTTCTTCTTCTTCTTCTCCTCCTCCTCTTCCTCCTCCTCCTTCTCTTCTTCTTCTTCTTCCTCCTCCTCCTCCTCCTCCTCTTCTTCTTCTTCTTCTTCTTCTTCTTCTTCTTCTTCTTCTTCTTCTTCTTCTCTTCCTCCTCCTCCTCCTCCTCCCCTCCTCCTCCTCCTCCTCCTCCTCCTCCTCTTCTTCTTCTTCTTCTTCTTCTTCTTCTTCTTCTTCTTCTTCTTCTCTTCCTCCTCCTCCTCCTCCTCCTCCTCCTCCTCCTCCTCCTCCTCCTCCTCTCTTGCAGCTCTAATGAAGTCACCTAGTTTGGTAATGAACCGTCTGCAAACACCCAAGCTCATAGAGCACCAAGGACCCTTCATTTCAACCCTGAGCTACAAATTGGCTTCTCTATAGGCAGCCCTTGACTTAACAACCACTCATTTGGTGATCACTTGAAGTCACAACAGTGCTGACAAAAGGGACTTACAGCTGGTCTTTGCACTTATGACTGTTGCAGCCTCCCTACAATACACGATCAAAATGGGAGTGCTTGGCAACCAGCATGCATTTACAAGGGCTGCAGCGTCCTGGGGTTATGTGATTGCCCTTTGTGATCTCCCCTTTGCTTCCAGCAAGCTAATGAATTGATTGTCCTTAATCAATGGTGTGTTTATTGCTTCCTTACCTGCGCCCTTCATGTAACAACAGGGCCAACAACAGCATTGGGCTCTGGCTTTTATTAATTTGCGACTCCCCAACATTTATTGTTGGAGTTAATGAAAATGGAAAAGGCAGGACTTGTTGAGTCCTGCGCAGCTTTTACAGCCCATTAGCTAAATGCAGATCCCCGACTGTGTTTTCCACCCCTTGTTTATATTTCTTTTCTACCTTCTGCTCTTAGTGGAAAAAGAGGAGCCCTTTTTTTAAGCCCACCCCCGTCCATCTCATTCGGTCCCCAATAAATGGGTCCAGTGTAAAGCACAGAGAACTCTTTATCATTGGTTAAATTCTGCAAAGAACCTTCCCCCATTGTTTGCAAGGGAAGGGCGAGGCACCAGAGCTAGGGCCAGCTGTTAGTTGCTACAAGGTAGAAAATCTCCACCTACGCTTTCTTTAAGTCACAGGTGCTCTCAAAGTCCAAGGTTTGGGCCAGTTGAATGGTTCCAGCCCAGAAACAGAAATAGGCTTCACTGCCACAAAGAAGAGGGAGTCAAGCTCTTCTCCAAAGCAACTGAAGACAGGACAAGAAGCAACGGATGGAAATTAATCAAAGAGAGAAGCAACCTAGAACTAAGGAGAAACTTCCCGACAGCGAGAACAATTAACCAGTGGAACAACCTGCCACCAGAAGTTGTGGGTACTCCGCCACTGGAGATTTTTAAGAACAGATTGGACAGCCGTTTGTCTGGAACGGTCTAGGGTTTCCCGGGTTGGATTAGAAGACCTCTAAGGTCTCTTCCAACTTGATTATTCTCTATATAGTCTTCCAAAATCGAAGGGGCTTCCCCAAAGAAGAGGGAGTCAAGCTATTCTCCAAAGCGCCCGAAGGCAGGACAAGAAGCAACGGATGGAAACTCATCAAGGAGAGAAGCAACCTAGAGCTAAGGAGAAATTTCCTGACTGTGAGAACAATTAACCAGTGGAACAACCTGCCTCCAGAAGTTGTGGGTGCTCCATCGCTGGAGTTTTTTTTAAAAAAATAGTCTGGACAACCATTTGACAGGGATAATATAAGTCCGTAGTGGCGAACCTATGGCACATGTGCCACAGGTGGCACGGAGAGCCCTCTCTGTGGGCACGTGCGCCGTCGCAACAGTCCTAGGCCTTCAACTGGGTTTTATAAAAACCTTTTCGCTTTAGACCTCCACCACCATCTGCAAAAAAAAAAAAGGTTGAATCAATCAATCAATTTCAACTTCTCGCGGGGAAAAAAAAGATCTCGCAAAGTTGGAATGGATTGATTGAACCTTTCAGTCCCAGCCAGTCTGCCATTACCACCACAGCCACGCCCACCCAATGGGCCACGCCTACCCAATGGGCCACACCCATCCAATGGGCCACGCCCACCTGGCACCTGACAATACATAAGTGGGTTTTGGGTTACAGTTTGGGCACTCGGTCTCTAAAAGGTTCGCCATCACTGGTATAAGTTCTCCTGCCTTGAGCAAGGGGCTGGACTAGTAGACCTCCAGAGTCCCTTCCAACTCTGTTATGCTGTATGGCGGGTAGGAAACTCATATCTACTGGCTGCCAAGCAAAACACACTTGTTGGTTTTCTCCGGTCCTAAAATTAGTTGAGTATGTAACCCTACAGCAAAATGTCATAAGTGAGTTTGCTTCATTTCAGCCCCGCCGCTAAGGGTCACGCTGGAGGATGCTTGACAAATGCTTGAGAAACATTACAAGTGGTCCTCAACTTATGACAGGTCACTCAGCAACCATTCAAAGTTACGCTGTCCCTACAGTGTGCACCCCCTTTGTTTCCCTCTTCTTCTTTAAGAAGCTCTTATGTTTATGTTTAAATAAATAAATATAAATAAATAAATGTTTATACAGGGCATTTTGGCAGTGAAAGGCTGTCTCCCTTTAGTCAGATCGGATTTTTTTTTTCATTTTCAATTTCTTTGTCTGATTTGGTTTGGTGTCACCGTGGCCTGAGTTCAGTGGTGGGGTTCAAATATGTGAACAACCGGTTCTCTCTGTGGATGCCGCTTCCAGAAGTCCATTCTGGGCCTGGGCAACAAAAGATTAGCTACCGGTTCTGCCGAACTGGTGTGAACTGGCTGAATCCCACCACTGCCTGAGTTGCATCTCTAGAAGTCAGTGGTACACAGATGAAAATCTTTCAGTGAATGCATGGACAACTTTAAAGATGGAAGGCAAAAGGAGAAAGGGATGGCAGAGGATGAGATGGTTAGAAAGTGTTGACACAATGAACATGAATTTGGGCAAACACCAGGAGACAGTGGAAGATGGGGGTGGGGTGGGGGGCTGGCGTGCTGTGGCCCAGGGGGTTGCAAAGAGTCAGACGCGACTTAGCGACTGAACAACCACAAATGAATAACTTTGCAACGGAGACATTTGGGGCAATCGTGAAGACGGCCCTTACACCCGAAGCGGTGCTTTTGTAAAATGAAATACGAGTCGTCCTTGACTTATGACCGCAATTGAGCCCAACGTTTATGTTGCTAAGTGAGACAGTTGTTAAGCGAGTTTCGCCCCATCTTAGGACCCTTCTGGCCACAGCTGTGAAGTGAATCACTGCAGTTGTTAAGTCAGTCACACGGTTAGTAAGTGAATCCGGCTTCCCCATTGGCTTTGCTTGTCAGAAAGTCGCAAAAGGGGATGAAGTGACCCCCGGGACACTGCGACCGTCATAAATGTGAGTCAGTCGCCAAGCATCTGCATTTTGATCACCTGATGCTGCAACAGTCAGAAGGGTGAAAGTACTTATGAACATAAGTCCCATTTTTCAGTGCTGTTGTAACTTCGGAGGGTCTCTGAATGAACTCTTGCAAGCCAAGGACTAGCTGTAGGGAAGCTAATATTAGCCGCAAAGGCTAACTTGCAATTGCTCAACCCTTTTTAACCTCCATTCTGCACTGACAAAGAAAATATAACTAAATAGAGGAAACACTCTCCCGCCACAGGTGGCTGGACAGAAAAAAAAACAGGTTGGGATGCTTGAAACAGTCCCAAAGTCATCTGGAATTCCTTCCATTATTATCAGAATGTTCCAACCTAAACAGTCCGCAGCTTTGATACTCCCCTGCTATTCACAATGGAATTAACCTGGCAAATCTGGAAGAAAACATCGTAATTATTTGATTGGCTGATCAGAGAGAAAGTGTGCGGCATCAAATGTTCTAGGCACAACCATCCAGCTGTGCTTTGAACCCAAAAATCAAAGGAAAATATGGTTGGCTTCCAATTTTCTGTTATGCACAATTGTGCCAAAAATCCGGAGGGAAGAGCAGCAGCAGCAGGAGGAAACTGATTAAACAAAATAAAAATCTTAAGAGGCACCAGATCTGAAGGCAACCCACTGGTTACCATCCTAAGCACAAGAGCGACGTATTCTTTATATATGGTTTCTTGCAATATTAGCTCAATAATCTCAAAATTGTCATAGGAGCGACTTCCAAATGCAGAAGTCGATCATTGACTTTGTACATCTCTAGATTGCAGGATTCTGCCTTCTAGCAATTTTCTATTTTTATTCCCACCCGAAACATTAAATCCATATTTGTCCACATTTGCTACTAGGAGTAGCGAAGGGTGAAGCTTACAACGATCTCCTCAGGATTTGGGAAATAGCATTCATCTGAGAGTCTCTATCTGCTCAGTTAGCACATCGAAGAATTGGTATTTCTGTCTAATTATAGAAGATGTACCTCCTTGGTGCAAAAAAAGGGTAATTAGAAAATTGATACCTGGGAGTTCAGATTTACCCTGGTCTTTGAAGCAGAACTGATGGAGAAAGTGAAAGTTAGGTGGAGAAAATAGAAGAGAAGAGAAGAGAAAAGAGAAGAGAAGAGAAGAGAAGAGAAGAGAAGAGAAGAGAAGAGAAGAGAAGAGAAGAGAAGAGATGAGATATTGGAAAATAGAATAGAATAGAATAGAATAGAATAGAATAGAATAGAATAGAATAGAATAGAATAGAATAGAATAGAATAGAATAGAATGGAATGGAATGGAATGGAATGGAATGGAATGGAATGGAATGGAATGGAATGGAATAGAATAGAATAGAATAGAATAGAATAGAATAGAATAGAATAGAATGGAATGGAATGGAATGGAATGGAATGGAATGGAATGGAATGGAATGGAATGGAATGGAATAGAATAGAATAGAATAGAATAGAATAGAATAGAATAGAATAGAATAGAATAGAAAATAGAATAGAATAGAATAGAATAGAATAGAATGGAATGGAATGGAATAGAATAGAATAGAATAGAATAGAATAGAATAGAATAGAATAGAATAGAATAGAATAGAATAGAATAGAATAGAATGGAATGGAATGGAATGGAATGGAATGGAATGGAATGGAATGGAATGGAATGGAATGGAATAGAATAGAATAGAATAGAATAGAATAGAATAGAATAGAATAGAATAGAATAGAATAGAATAGAATGGAATGGAATGGAATGGAATGGAATGGAATGGAATGGAATGGAATGGAATGGAATGGAATGGAATGGAATAGAATAGAATAGAATAGAATAGAATAGAATAGAATAGAATAGAATGGAATGGAATGGAATGGAATGGAATGGAATGGAATGGAATGGAATGGAATGGAATGGAATGGAATGGAATGGAATGGAATAGAATAGAATAGAATAGAATAGAATAGAATAGAATAGAATAGAATAGAATAGAATGGAATGGAATGGAATGGAATGGAATGGAATGGAATGGAATGGAATGGAATGGAATGGAATGGAATGGAATGGAATGGAATAGAATAGAATAGAATAGAATAGAATAGAATGGAATGGAATAGAACAAGAGCTGGAAGGAACCTTGGAGGTCTTCTAGTCCAACCCCCTGCTCAGGCAGGAAACCCTATACCATTTCAGGCAAATGGCTGTCCAGTCTCTTCTTAAAAACTTCCAGTGTTGGAGCATTCACAACTTCTGGAGGCAGGTTGTTCCACTGGTTAATTGTTCTAACTGTCAGGAAGTTTCTCCTTAGTTCTAGGTTGCTTCTCTCCTTGACTAGTTTCCATCCGTTGCTTCCTGTCCTGTCTTCAGGGGCTTTGGAGAATAGCTTGACTGCCTCTTCTTTGTGGCAACCCCTGAGATACTGGAAGACTGCTATCATGTCACCCCCAGTCCTTCTCTTCATTAAATCTTTGGATATCTCATTACAATGAGATATCTAAAGTTATGCTTGCATTTTAATTCTAGTAGTTGTGTCTGGAAGTTCAATCATGGCAACAAGGAACTGCAAAGTAATTGTACATAACAGTCTCCTCCTCCTCCTCCTCCTCCTCCTCCTCCTCCTCCTCCTCCTCCTCCTCCTCCTCCTCCTCTCCGCAAACCCCATTCTCTTCCAGCACTGAAGGTGTCACCTAATCAGTTAATAAAAGGTCTGCAAGAAAACCACCAAGCTCAGAGAGCACCAAGGACCCCACAATTCAAACCCCCCCCCCGATCTACAAATACTCTGTTTCCTCGGCAGTAAGGTTTCAACGGCCCACTTGCAGCTGCCAGCTTACTTTTAGGACCTCCCTTGGATGACCCTGCTTTGAGAATTAAGAAAATCCTCTAACCATCAGAAAAAGATCCAACTTCTATTCAGCTGTCAAAGATTAGATGGAAAGAGGCTTATGATAGATAGGGGGAAAAAAATCAAAGTTCAGCAGCCTCGCACGGGAAGGCTGAAGCATTATAATTGCCTCTTTAAAGTAAAGCCACACTTTTAATCTTTTCCTTCTTTGCTTTGATCAGGGGTTTGTATAAACAAGCAGTTTGATAACATATCTGAGGCACACTTTATACTGCAGGTCTACAAATAGAGATTCCCCCCTTTCTGGTAGTCCTTGACTTACGACCACAATGGAGACTAACAGTTGTTAGGTTTCACTCCATTCTACGACCTTCCTTGCTACTGTTGTTAAGCAAATCACTGCAGTTACTAAAATTAGTAACCCGGTTGTTAAGTGAATCTGGCTTCCCCCATTGACTTTGCTGGTCAGAAGGTGTCAAAAGGGGATCACGTGACCCCGGGACGCTGCGACCGTCATAAATATGAAGCAGTTGTGAAGCATCCGAAAGTAAATCATATGACTCTGGGGATGCTGCGACGGTCGTAAGTGTGAAAAATGGCCATAAGTCACTTTTTTCAGTGCCGTTGTAACTTCAAACGGTCACTAAATGAAGTGGTGTAAATCAAGGACCACTTGTACTCATTTTTATTCTGTGAGGTGAATTAGGACTGAAAGTACAGACAGATGTGTGGCACTTAGAAGGTTGTGGCCCAAGGACCCAGGAAGGACACCTCCTCAGGTTTACTGGAATCATGGCTTATTATTTAATAATTAATACATTATTAATACGTAATAATGGATGGAAGCTAATCAAGGAGAGAACCAGCCTAGAGCTGAGGAGGAATTTCTGAGGCAGGGAGAACAATTCATCACTGGAACGACTTGCCTCCAGAAGTTGTGGTTGCTTCAACAATGGAGGTTTTCTAAGAAAAAGATGGGCAGACATTTGTCTGAATTGGTCTAGGCCAGGGGTAGGCAACCTTGGCTCTTTTATCACTCGTGGACTTCAACTCCCAGAATTCCTGAGCCAGCCATGCTGAGGGGAAACGGAGAGGTTTCCAAGCTGAGCCATGCTGGCTCAGGAATTCTGGGAGTTGAAGTCCACAAGTCATAAAAGAGCCAAGGTTGCCTACCCCTGGTCTAGGGTCTCCTGCCTGAGCAGGGGATTGGACTAGAAGACCTCCAAAGTCCCCTTCAGCTCTATTCTGATTGATAGATTGATATTTCAGAAGTCAGTTTTTTGGGGAGTCCTAGTGGACAATCCCTTAAACATGAGCCAGCAGTGTGCTGCAGCTGCCAAAAAAGCCAACGCACTGCTAGGATGCATTAACAAAGAGATAGAATCCAGGTCACGTGAAGTGTTAATACCACTTTATAACACCTTGGTAAGGCCACACTTGGAATCCTGCATCCAATATTGCTCACCACAATGTAAAAAAGATGTCGAGACTCTAGAAAGAGTGCAGAGAAGAGCAACAAAGATGATCAGGGGACTGGAGGCTAAAACACATAAAGAACAGTTGCTGGAATTGGGTATGTCTAGTTTAATGGGACGCGGTGGCTCAGTGGGTTAGGACGCTGAGCTTGTCGATCAGAAGGTCGGCAGTTTGGCGGGTCGAATCCCGAGTGCCGCGTAACAGAGTGAGCGCCTGTTACTCGTCCCAGCTTCTGTCAACCTAGCAGTTCGAAAGCACGTAAAAATGCAAGTAGAAAAATAGGGACCACTCCGGTGGGAAGGTAACAGCGTTCTGTGCGCCTTTGGCATCTAGTCATGCCGGCCACATGACCACGGAGACGTCCTCAGACAAGTGCTGGCTCTTTGGCTTTGAAACGGAGATGAGCACCGGCCCCTAGGGTCGGAAACGACTAGCACGCATGTGCAGGGGAACCTTTACCTTTACCTAGTTTAATGAAGAGAAGGACCAGGGCTGACATGATAGCAGCCTTCCAATATCTCAAGGGTTGCCACAAAGAAGAGGGAGTCAAGTTATTCTCTAAAGCACCTGAAGGCTTTTTTAAACTTAAAAAAATAATTAAAAAGAGCATCTGAAAATAAAATTAAGAAAATGGGAAAAAAACAGGGAAAAAATATCTATATTTTATACTTATCAACAGTTACCTGTTTACCAACGAATTCATTGTTGTAACAGGAATTGTTGTAGCCGGAAATGTTTTTGTAACAAAGCATAGAATTTTTGTTCTGGTAATAAATATTGCCGCATCTTTCGAATAGAAGAGAATACAGGTAGTCCTATACGGTCACAAGTGGGTCCCAAATTTATGTTGTCAAATGAAAGTCAAGGACTACCTGTTTACACAGAGTAGATCTCTAATTTCCAAGCCTTTTGATGACTGCAACATCTGCTTTGAAGTTTGAGGGTCTCTCGGAGATGAAAGTAAACACATGACTCTCTATAATCTCTGGGTATGCGACACGGAGAAAATAAACGAATGCAAAAGAAATGTCCAGTATTATATCTCGGAATTTTACTTTTGAGTTTTTGTGTTGCAGCTCAAAGATAATCCGACACTTTATTAAATTCCATTATCCAAGCACTCACACAGAAAACGAGTATGTAAAATTAACCTTGCCTCAGTAAACTGTCTCTCAGCCCCTGATTGCCAATTGTTTCCTTCTTGTTGTTGTTGTTGTTGTTGTTGTTGTTGTTATTATTATTATTATTATTATTATTATTATTATTATTATTATTATTATTTTGGAAACTGGTAAATGAAGTTGTTCTCTGTGTCAAGAAAATGGCGTGCTTGCAAGAGGACAGCCGTAAAGCATTTCCAAATTTCTTCCTAGTTCTTTTTTTTTTTGCAGTTTGGCAGTATTAAAATCAGGAAATGGAGCAATAGCTGGGGCTCGAGATGGCAGCCACAACTGCATGATTAAAGCCCTGGCCTCTTTTAATGTGTGTTACACATTTGATGCACATAAAAAATGGAACATAGTCTTTGATCACAAGATCCCAGCTGCCATTTTGACCTCTCCCTGCTCTAGAAAATCTGGCTAGACCCCCATAACACATAATTAATTTAGGCATGAAGGTTTATCCCAAAGGTGCTTTTTCAAGAGGCAGCTGGAGTTTTTCTTCGAAGACATTTTGCTTCTCATCCAAGAAGCTTCTTCAGCTCTGACTGGATGGTGGGAAATGGCAGGATTTATACTCCTTGCAGACAGCTGGTCATTTGCATTCTTTTAGAGTCGTTGAGGCCACTTGGAGGTTTTCTGTGTCCTCAGGGTCACCTGAGTGGTGCAAATGGATGTGGAGGAAAACATCCTGCAGCCAAGAAGGCTCCACACCCACTTGCACTCCTCAAATGACCCTGAGGGCACAGGTAAACCTCCAAGTGGCCTCAATGACTCTCTAAAAGAAGGCAAATGATCAGCTCTCTGCAAGGAGTATAAATCCTCCCATTTCCCAACCTCCAGTCAGAGCTGAAGAAGCTTCTTGGATGAGAAATGAAACGCCTTCAAAGAAAAAAATCCAGTTGCCTCTTGAAAAAAGCACCTCTGGGACAATCATGACCTAGATCAGGGGTAGGCAACCTCGGCTCTTTTGTGACTCATGGACTTCAACTCCCAGAATTCCTGAGTCAGCATAGCTGACTCAGGAATTCTGGGAGTTGAAGTCCATGAGTCACAAAAGAGCCGAGGTTGCCTACCCGTGACCTAGATGATTGAGAATCTCCATAGGCATAAATGGGGTTTCATCTAAGTCTGTTATTCAATGAATGGATCAATCAACAAACTTATTGATCTGCAACTAGCCTACAAGTCTGGAAGAAGCTGGATCAATAGAACATCCAACCAATGACAGCATTGACCATGAGCTGACTCACATGACCTCCAACCAGAGTGACCTCACCCTCAGATGACCCTCACAGGGCATGACCAGCTGGTCACATGACCCACTGACCACCTAAGGCCTTGTAAAAGCAGAAGAGAACTGGAATAAGACACATCATCCGAAGTTCCATGGATGAAGTTACCTAGCCTGGTGATAAACTATTCAGAAGCTAAACAACAAGCTCAGAGAATAAACTACGCCCAGCATCTACCACCCACGCTACAAATATTTTCCACCACTTTGTTTTGTTTTCTCACTGCATAATCTATGTATAAATGAACTCTTTATAGACCCAAAGATGATCTACTCATACGATCAGTGCCACTTATTGTAGTTATTTGCTTAGCAACGTGCAAAGATATATTCTTCGATCAATATCTCTTTGCAGAGAGGCCAATAATTAACACCAATCAAAAGGCTAATGTAAAAATAAAGCAAAAATCAAATTCCCACTCACATATTGAATGTATTTGCGTAATGCGCCTCTGCAACATTCCCCATTTGGGGTGGGGGTGGGTACACGCTGTTTGGGTTTGCTCCACGTAGGGGATGACAACAATTTAAGGACAACCCAAATTATTAGAAATCTTATTTTTCTTCACCCAATTAATGAAGGAATGCACAAGGGGGAAAGACAGTGTCCATCCCATTTGGAGGGAGAGGGATGTTAAGAATAGATTTGGAAGCAGGCATGAATGAACACACCAGGGGTGACCGCAGCTGAAAGAATCAAATTGGCAGCTGCAAGAGTGCAATCTATGTTCAGTTCACTTCTAATGTACGGCATGTTCAGCTCACTTTTTATGTACGGCATGTGTTCACTGCATAATGCGCATAAAAATGTGCAGCTTTGATCATAGTACTGTGGTCACCATCTTGATATTTTCAATTTTCAACCATAGCCTATGGATATATATCTATATATATCTATATATATCTATATATCTATATCTGTATATCTATATATATATATCTATGTGGATCTTTGGTTATTCGGGTTTTTTCCCGCGTAGAATTAAAGGTGTAGGAGCAACGTTGCGATGGAATCCCATCCGTCATCATCAGGCTGGGATTCCGTCGAAACGTTGCTCCTACACCTTTAATTCTATGAGGGGAAAAAACCCGAATGACCAAAGATCCACATACAAACACCCGCGAAAACCTCAGAAAACAAATATATATATATATATATATGCTACTACAGAGATGAGGGGTTCAAACTATTTTCCAGAGCCTTAAAAGGCAAAACGAAAAACAACGGATGGAAACTAACCAAGGACAGAAGCAACCTGGAATTAAGGAGAAATGTCATAACGGTGAGAGCAATCACCCAATGGAACAGCTTGCCTTAAGAGGTTATGGGTGCTCCATCACTGGAGGCTTTCAAAAAGAGATTGGACAGCCATTTGTCTGAAATGGTACGGGGTCTTCTGCTCAAGCAGGAGGTTGGATTAGAAGACCTCCAAGGTCCCTTCTCACTCTATTATTGTATGTTCTATGATGCCCCCACATGGAAGCAAGGAAGTCTACCTTTCCTTCATGAATATTCCGAATGATGACTGTTTCATTGCAGAACCAAAGGCTTCAGTTGGCCAAGATATCCTTTGGCCTAGTTTGTTTCTAGACTTGGAGTTCCTCCATAGTGACCATTTGATTTGTATTCAGAGTCATCTCCCACCAACTTCAAGTTACCAGGGAATCCCAGTCACATTTCCATCAGATTTGCATATTTTCCATGACTGATGGAGTTGACTAGTCACTATAATTAAGTGTCCATGTGAAACGTTTGCACTGGTAGTTACATTTCTTACATAGGAGAAGAAAAGATGGCCATCCAAAAATATCAGAACGTGGTCTCCAACAAAGCAGGATTTGACCATTTGCTACTAATGGCTACATTGGCCTTGCTTTCTTTTATTAAGCCTGTTTATCAGAATATCCTAATCTGCCTACTCTCCACTAAACAATGGCGGTTGTCCCAGTTTTTTGAAGAAAACAAAACTTGTTTTGGACAAGCCCTGCCATTTTTTCTTCTCAACAGTTTGCGTGTCTTTCTTTTCAGCCTCTCTTAAGAAGTGCTTAAAAATGGCACAGCCAGAGTTGGCTATCATAATGCATTGACATTTTGGGGAGCTGGCCAAAATGCCAACAGTGGTGATCATGCCAAATGAAATGGAGCCAGGTTCTGCTTTGCTGGGAAGAGAGAGAGAAAAAAGAGATTTTGGGTAGAAGAGGGGAGGAGCGCAACCAGATACAAAACCAGTTTTACCATCCCAATTAAAAGTACCATTGATAAAAGCCTGTGAAAGGACAATGTTATCTTCTTTGTCCAGTGCTATGAATAAAGAAATATATAATTACAACAGCTTGCCAAATGGCACATACCTAAACAAAAATGGCTCTGCCCCATTTCCAGAGATAGATCTCCAAAAGAAAAAAAATACGAGCAGCATCCAGTCAAAACAGAGTGATGGTGATATACAAAACAGAGTGATAGTGATGTACAAAACAGAGTGATGGTGATATCATTTTCAGGTCTACCGAGCTGCAATAATCTGAATGACTGCTAGATGGCAGCAAAACATACCAAAGAGATACCGTTTGCTCCCACCTAGTGGTTGTTTGAAGTTTTGCAGTCCATGTATAATAGCTCAGATAGAGGTTGGACTTAAATCTTATTCCAATTAGTAAACAGCCCTTGTGAAGGAATGTGTGGATGAATATAGTTTCTATCATTTGTGTGATGACCTATGTGATGTCACATCTACCAACCAATCCTGTACTTAGATGTCCACATGGGCAACTATAGCACGTAATGTCCAGGTAGACAACCAAGGCCCAATTTGAACCCCCTTCCTCTAAGTCTAAGGGATCCACAATGTAACTTGTACAAATTTCCCTTATTATCGTTTCAGTTTTCAAGCTATTTTCTCTCTCTCCTTACTTTATATATTTGCATTTCTGCATTTATGTTTTTATTGTTTTATTTCTTACGCTGAGTTGCCCTCAGAATGTTTTTGAGGGGCAGCTTATAAATATCTTCAATGTTACCATCCTCTTTTCTCTTTATTCCCTTTCTGCTAAATGTCATGCATTTAAAATAGTTTAGTTTTCTTTTTTAATCAGATCTGAATGGCTTGGCGAGATAATAACAGATAAATAGGATAAAAATACAGCAACCCGCAAATAAATGAGGTGTGCAAATCTCAGTTGATCGCCATTATAGCAATTATAGTTCCTGGGAAGAGCACTTTCTGGAAACTATGATCAGTTTTTGATTGATGTTGTGAAACGTATCCAAGCACGCTTCCTTACTCAGCTATAAATAAAAGCCACATCAGGATTTAGCTTATCACTTTCAATCTGCTATCAGAATATTTGCTCCATTTTTTTTACTGCCACATAGCAACTGTATGAAACATCAGCATCAGATTCATCATGAAGAGAAAAGAAAGATTTGCCCCTAAATTGGGACATTGTAAAAGATACCCCAGGGCAAGCTCTGTTTATGAAATGGACAATTTAAGCTGCAGAGGAACTAAAGGAAAAAGTCTATCTACATCTTTCAATTTCCCATTAACACAACTTAGGAGGTTAATTCCAGTCACAGATAAATACTCACTTCCAACTTTGTCTCCAAATCCTTGATCTGTTGCTGGCTGTGGTTGTGTTCGGTCTGGAGTTTTTCAATGGCGTGGCTATTTCCCTCTTTGGTGATGAGCTGTGCGGGGTAAAGAAATATTATTTGCAAGGGTAGAAGAATGACTGATCAAGAGGAAGATTTTAGCTTTCCTTAATCACATGGTATCAGGAATGGGTGTGGTTAAAAGCTCAAGATGGTGCTCACAAAGATGGCGGTTTAATGCATACCTACCTACAAACATAAATGCATGCGTGCATACATGCATACATCATGGACAGATGCTTCAAGAGAGGTTAACAGATGGATAGAATCAAGATCACACGTATCGTTAGTACCGCATTATAAGGCCTTGGTAAGACCGCACTTGGAATATTGCATCCAGTTTTGGTCAGCACAACATAAAAAAGATGTTGAGACATAATAATAATAATAATAATAATAATAATAATAATAATAATAATAATAATAATAATAATAATAATAATAAGAAGAAGAAGAAGAAGAAGAAGAAGAAGAAGAAGAAGAAGAAGAAGAAGAAGAAGAAGAAGAAGAAGAAGAAGAAGAAGAAGTTGGAAGGGACCTTGGAGGTTATCTAGTCCAACCCCCTGCTCAGGCAGGAAACCTTATACCATTTCAGACAAATGAGTGTCCAGTCTCTTCTTAAAAACCTCCAGTGTTGGAGCATTCACCACCTCTGGAGGCAGGTTGTTCCACTGGTTAATTGTTCTAACTGTCAGGAAGTTTCTCCTTAGTTCCAGGTTGCTTCTCTCCTTGACTAGTTTCCATCTGTTGCTTCTTGTCCTGCTTTCAGGGGCTTTGGAGAATAGCTTGACTCCCTCTTGTATGTGGTAGCCCCTGAGATATTGGAACATGGCTATCATGTCACCCCTCACTCTTCTCTTCGTTAAACTACACATACCTAATTCCAGCAACCGTTCCCTATATGTTGTAGCCTCCAGCCCCCTAATCATCTTTGTTGCTCTTCTCTGTACCCTTTCTAGAGTCTCGACATCTTTTTTACATCGTGGTGACCAAAACTGGATGCAGTATTCCAGGTGTGGCCTTACCAAAGCATTGTAAAGTGGTATTAGTACTTCACGTGATCTTGATTCTATCCCTCTGTTAATGCAGCCTAGCACTGTGTTGGCTTTTTTGGCCGCTGCAGCACACTGCTGGCTCATATTGAAGTGATTGTCCACTAGGACTCTGAGATCCCTCTCACAGTTACTACTATCGAGCAAGGTACCACCTATACTGTACCTGTGCATTTGATTTTTCCTGCCTAAATGTAGAACCTTACTTTTTTCACCATTGAATTTCATTTTGTTAGATAGCGCCCAGTGTTTGAGTCTGTCCAGATCCTTCTGTATCTTAAGCCTATCTTCTGGAGTATTGGCTATTCCTGCCAGCTTGGTGTCGTCTGCAGATTTGATGAGTTCCCCATCTATCCCCTCATCCAAATCATTAATGAAGATATTGAAGAGCACTGGGCCCAGAACAGAGCCCTGGGGCACCCCACTACACACTTCCTTCCATGTAGATGCGGTTCCATTGAGGACCACACGCTGAGTACCGCTGGTCAGCCAGCCAGAGTGCAGCAAAAAAGAGCAAAAAAGATGATCAGAGGACCGGAGGCTACAATACATGAAGAATGATAGCAGAAATTGGGTATATTTAGTTTAATGAAAAGAAGGAATTTAGGTGTGATATGATAGCAGTGTTCCAATATTTGAGGGGCTGCCACAAAGAAGGGGTCAAGCTATTCTGCAAAGCACCAGAAGGCAAGGGAAGAAGTGATGGATGGAAGGTAACCAAGGAGAGAAGCAATCTAGAACTAAAGAGGAATTTCCTGACAGTGAGAACAATCTATCAGTGGAACAACCTGCCTGCAGAAGTTGTGGGTACTCCATCACTGGAAGTTTTCAAGAAGAGATTGGACATTTTTTTTTGTCTGGAATGGTATAGGGTTGGACTAGAAGACCTCCAAGGTCCCTTCCAACTCTATTATTCCATTATTCTCCTTATCTTTTTAAATGAATTAAGCATACTATATCACTACCCGTGCATATTTGAAGTTTTAAAGTAAAGCAAACAATGTGCCAATTTCATAATTGGAATCAGCTTGAATGGTGTTTATCTGAAGAGAGAGAGAAAACGATTGCAACTAGTAACTGTTCAGCAATATCTACTGTGCATTTAAGTTTTACACCGGCTATTGCTCTTAAGATTTTTTTAGAGGGAAAAGGACTGTCTAGTCCAGGGCTCTTTTATGACTCGTGGACTTCAACTCCCAGAATTCCTGAGCCAGCATGGCTCAGCTTGGAAACCTCTCTCTTTCCCCTCAGCATGGCTGGCTCTGGAATTCTGGAAGTTGAAGTCCACAAGTCATAAAATGGCATAGGCCTAGGCCAGGGGTAGGCAACCTTGGCTCTTTTATGACTCGTGGACTTCAACTCCCAGAATTCCTGAGCCAGCATGGCTCAGCTTGGAAACCTCTCTCTTTCCCCTCAGCGTGGCTGGCTCTGGAATTCTGGAAGTTGAAGTCCACAAGTCATAAAATGGCATAGGCCTAGGCCAGGGGTAGGCAACCTTGGCTCTTTTATGACTCGTGGACTTCAACTCCCAGAATTCCTGAGCCAGCATGGCTCAGCTTGGAAACCTCTCTCTTTCCCCTCAGCATGGCTGGCTCTGGAATTCTGGAAGTTGAAGTCCACAAGTCATAAAATGGCATAGGCCTAGGCCAGGGGTAGGCAACCTTGGCTCTTTTATGACTTGTGGACTTCAACTCCCAGAATTCCTGAGCCAGCATGGCTAAGCATGGAAACCTCTCCCTTTTCCCTCAGCGTGGCTGGCTCAGGAATTCTGGGAGTTGAAGTCCATGAGTCATAAAAAAGCCAAGGTTTCCTACCCCTGATCTAGTCGCAATCTGGATTAGAGATGAATTAACTCTGTATTGTCCCTACCATCTTGCAAACTTTCACATCCTTTGCCCCAAGGAGGCTGTTATTGGTCCATAAGCTGGCTTAATTAGCTACAATTAGCTTAATAGAATTCTTGTTTCATATTGTAAGGGCAAATAATTGTAACGTCATTCTATGTTTGCCAGATTACAAAACAAAACGCTAAAGTATTGAACCTGTTAGAAACAGGAAAAAAAATGGCTTTTTTCATGTCTAAGTATCTTGCCCAGGAAAAGAATCTGAAATGTGAATGAACCAGATAAGAAAATAACATGGGAGAAATCAATTCCTTGTGTGTTCCAAATTTTTTGGAGAAAAGAGCTTTTTTAAAAAAAAATCTGGCTAAATTTGAGTAACAATGCAGCCATATTCATAGGCAAGCTTAATTGGAAATATAAGCCATGATGCAAGCTTTGAGACAAGTTATATAGTAGTGTGCTACACTGGTTTTATTATACGAATCTCCATATTTTAACTCTTTTCTATTAAAAGCTAGCTTCTGATTTAAATAATAAACCTAAATATTTTACTAGAGGAACTTGGCTCATTGCGTTCTCCCACCCACCCCGCTTTTTATAGTCTTTTGAAGAAGGGAGAAATAAAATCAAGATTTTATTGTAACAGTGTTGTAAAAGAAAATTAACAGTAAAATGCTCTTTTATAAGCTGTGGAAAGAGAAAAGATGTAGGAATTCATGTTATGGAACATTATGGAATGCACATTATTACCGTCTGTTTATTTGGGTGTGTTTTGTATATAAAACGTGATCTTAATTTTAAAATATGTATACATATAATGTGCAATACGTAGCTGGACTTTCTGACGCACACACTATTCAGAACAAATGAAATTATTTCATTAAATGTCAGATCATCTTCCTTAGTTTTGGAATGGGAATGGTTGGATACAAATAAACAAGGTTTAAACTTTAGCATGCTTGTTGTTAATGGATGCAGGGATTTGGTGATATTTGTATGAATACCCAAAATGTCAGAAGGCTTGCAGAGAATGTTTTTTTCCAAGAAGCTAGTTGCCAAGGATGAAACTTTGGCAACTACACGCTCTGTGTTTCAACTTGCTTTTAGGTTAAGGGGGTGGGGAAGTGTTACTTTCAAGTGGGTAGAAGGAGAAATGAAACTTCTTCAATTCAGCTGCAGACCATGGGAGCCTGAAGCCTTGTTAAGGACGCCAGCACGGGTGTGGATTTGAAGCAGACGGTTCCCATAACAAAGTGGATTTGTTGACATAGATTACTAAGACGTTGAGGGTTTGCCTGGGAAAACTATTGTTTAAGTCTATGAATTGGTGTTGGAACCTCAGAGTTATCTTTTCTTCTACATAACCAAGCGGTGTATTCAATAAACAGTAAGATTTTCAGAAATGAAATGAACCTGGAGTTTTATTAATAAAGAATACTGTTTTGTTCATCCTCATGACTCATGTCCTTCTCCTGGTTTCAACAAACTAGCATTGGTCTGCTTGTGGCTAGAATTAGTTGGAACAGTTCCGGGTTTTTGGTGAAGGGTGTGGGGGAATATCAGTAAACCCACTAAAACACAGTTTTGTGTGTGTGGGGGGGCAGCACAGATATCAACAGACACGTAGACATAAACCACATTTACACACCATTTCAATACTATAATGTTTATAAACAATTATAAACTTCATTCTCTCCTGTATTGATCATATCGCACATTATCTTTTACTTTCTACACTATCAAATGCAATTCTAATTCAAACTATTCAGAAGTCTGATAAAGTACTTTCACTTCATCATGTTAGACTGTAACAATGCAAGTCCAGGATATATCCATGTTGCATAAGATTAATTATGTTTGTAATGTTTCTTCTTTCAAAAAACAACAAAGATTTCCTTCTGCACCAATTACTACTACACAATGGGATAAAACAGGCTTGAGTTGATTTTTAAAAAATCACAGGGATTATCCCAGTGCTTTCGTTTTCATAAAGTTAATATAATCCTCTGGATTTTAATTTAAAAATAATTCATTGGAAATTAATTGCCTCTGGATAAAAATATCCATTTTTAATTAAGCTATTAAGAATATTAAGCTCAAGGTGAAAACTAAGGCAACCAACTCCTTGAACTAGAGGGTGTAAAGTCCCTCTATTGCAATACACTTAAAGATTTTAATTTCAAACTTTTGGATGGTTTAAGAGATAGTCAACTGTAAAGCTGATCCACAGCCAAAGTCTGCTTTTCATTAAAAGGAAAATGGAATTAGATAAGAAAAGTCATCTTGCAAGGGGAAATTTAACAGCTTTAGTAAATAGACTGTTCAGAGAAAGGCCTTTGAGTCAGCTAAAATAGAAATCAATCACTCCATCCATCCATCAATCAGAATAGAGCTGGAAGGGACCTTGGAGGTCATCTAGTCCAACCCCTTCCTCAAGCAGGAGACCCTTTACCATTTTAGACAAGTGTCTGTCCAATCTCTTCTTAAAAACCTCCAGTGATGAAACATCTACAATCTCTGAAGGCAAGTTATTCCACTGGTTAGTTGGCCTCACAGTTAGGAGGTTTCAGCTTAATACCAGGTTGCTTCTCTCCTTGATTAGTTTCCATCCCTTGTTTCTTGTCCTGCCTTCTGGTGCTTTGGAGAATACAACCCCCTCTTCTTTGTGGCTGGCCCTCAAACACTGGAATACTGCTCTCATGTCACCTCTAGTCCTCTCTTTTTTCCTGAGTACCCATACCCAGTTCCTGCAACCGTTCTTCACATGTTTATAAGTCTTCAGGCACTTAGTATATAAGCCACAAAAAAAATGCATAGCATAAGGAAAGAGGCACAATAAGTGAAAATAAAATCAGTCACATCACTATTCAATTTCAATTAATCCCCAATGAGCTTTAACGCCACCAGGATTTGGTCAACTAACACATTCTTATTTCAGGGAGTAGGGCCCTCAAAGTAGGGCTAACTTTGAACCCTCACAGTCTGAAGGTTGACTAAGCCTTCCATCTTTCCAAGGTTGGTAAAACAAGGAGTTAGATTGTTGGGGGCCATAGGCTGACATTTTTAAACTTCTCAAAGAGGGCTGCAAAGCACTGTGAAGCGGTATATAAGTCTAAGGGCTACTGCCAGTGGTGGGATTCAGCCGGTTCACATCACTTCGGCAGAACTGGAAGCTCATTTTTTGTTGCCCGGGCCCTGAATGGACTTCCGGAAATGGCATCCACCCAGAGAACCGGTTGTCACACATTTGAATCCCACCACTGGCTATTGCTATTTGCTATCACCCCCATGTTTAGATACGGGAGGGAACTGTGTTTTCAAATGCAAAAGGAAACACATTTTTTAGAAATCTACTGTATGCCAGTTATTGAAAACGTGTTAGAAAATAAAAGAAATGTTGAAGGGACTCACCACCAGTGTTCTACAATTATTGTAAGTAAATAAATAGAAAATTAGAACTGTTGTAATATCCCGCTAATCACTATAATGTATCAAAATTTTGTATGTATGTATGTATGAATAGATATAGATAAATAGATGAAAAATGAACATGAAAAATCAACAATTTCTTTGGAGTATTGCCACAAATGCATGTGAGAAGAACTGGTTTTCGGACGATATTTAGGTTAAATGCTAGCCCCTCAATTTTACTTAAATTATTTGGTTACGTTAAGGCACTAGATTAGAAACCAGGAGATGGTGAGTTCTAGTTCCACCTTAGGCATGAAAGCTGACTGGGTGCTTTTTGGCTAATCACCAAGATACGGTGAGTTCTAGTCCTGCCTTAGGTGTGAAAGCCATCTGGGTGACTTTGGGCCAATCACCAGGAGACAGTGAGTTCTAGTCCCACTTTAGCCATGAAAGCCAGCTGGGTGACTCTGGACCAATCCCTCGTTCTCAGTCTAACCCACCTCACAGGGTTGTTGTTGTGGGCAGAATAGGAGAAGGAAGATTAGGTATGTTCACCACCTTGAGTTATTTATAAAAATAAGTATAGAGGGGATTTAAAAAAAAACTTTTTAGAAAGTACCATATCTAGACACAAAGCATGTGGATCCTCAATATATAACATTCATCACCATGGTAACATACAAAGTACAGGAACAACAAAGCCATGTTGATGAAACTCACAGAGAAAATTGCAAAGTACAAACCTATTATACAGTATGTGGGATATGAATATTTTATTAGTGATCCTTTACTAACTCTTAAAACTTCCTTCCTCCTGAACATAACTCTATAACTGCTGTGGTACCAAGAGTACCAGTTTTAAAAAAGAGCCTAAACAACCCCTCACAATATATTTTTGTATTAATTTGCTATTCTATGCAAGGTCCTGTTTTGGTTACCACCATATAAAAAAGATGTAGAGACTCTGGAAAGAGTGCAGAGAAGAGCAACAAAGATGATCAGAGGACTGGAGCCTAAAGCATACAAAGAACGGTTGCAGGAATTGGAATTGTCTGCTTTAATGAATGACTAGCAGCATTCCAATATCCAAGGGGTTGCCCCAAAGAAGAGGGAGTCAAGCTATTCTCCAAAGCACCTGAAGGCAGGACAAGAAGCAACAGATGGAAACTAATCAAGGAGAGAAGCAACCTGGAACTAAGAAGAAACTTCCTGACAGTGAGAACAATTAATTAGTGGAACGACTTGCCTCCAAAAGTTGTGGGTGCTCCAATCTTGGAGATTCTTTAAAAAGAGTTTGGAAACCATTTGTCTGAAATGGTACAGGATCTCCTGCTTGAGCAGGGGGTTGGACTAGAAGACCTCCAAGGTCCCTTCCAACTCAGATGACGTTCTACATTCTGTGTCCAGAGATTAAGCTTATGACCAAGATTCTCAGTTACCAGAGGTTTTCTGATCAGATGGGGGGGGGGGGAGAGCATTTTCTAGCAGACTTGATACAATGGAAAAAGGTAGTTGTACTTACTCAGGCTCCCGGCACAGACATAGCAACAAGAATAACACAACAAATAGGTTGCCTGTTTTCTATACCAAGCCTGTGCAATACAAAATCCAAGTTACTTGGAGACAACACAATTGTTTTTATACCCCTACAGGGTATTTTTACCCCCACCTATATGAGAAGGGAAAAAGAATCTCTTTACAAAAACATACAGAAATGAGCTAAAGTTTGTGTTTGTTTTAAAGAAATCTTCATTGCTTAAGAAAAGAAGGAAAATCTTGTGCATAAATATATTAACGAAGAAGGCAGGGATCACCCCAGATGGAGGCTACACCTGTGCAATTGAAGCTGTTTCACTTTTTCACATCCTAAGAAGAATATTGATGCTTTTAAAGCTGTTGGTTTGAACTCCTCAAAATAGACTCTTCAACCACAGTCAACCAGCAATGGCACACACACACCAACCAGGACTTCACCTCCCTATGGCCTTCTCTTGACATGACATCCCCATGACAAGACCCATGACAAGACCCTCACCTGACATAACTAACAAGAATATTTTGAACACTGATGGGAAACTAAATTTAAATAAGAGCTCAAAAATCAGGATCTACGTTGATTCGGTAAAAAGACCGTAATTGCAAATACAACTGAAATATAAGCGGGTTAGAAAAGATGTTATATATACTGATATTATTGTTATTTGTATAAACACTACAAAAACGCCTACATCTAATTTTGTACGTATCGATAGTACCAAGAACTCTATTTGCTTAATGTTGGTAAAATGAGAACACGACTGGAAGAAGAGAGGATCAAGCAAGTGTATTATTATCTAACATGTGAACTATGCGATTGTAGAAATTAATTACTATTAATTATTGCTAAATATGTGAATCCAGACCCTCACCCAGTGGTGGGATTCAGCCGGTTTGCACCACTTCGGCAGAACTGGTGCCCAGAATGGACTTCCGGAAGCGGCATCCACACAGAGAACTGGTTGTTCACATATTTGAATCCCACCACTGGATGGATGGATGGATGGATGGATAGATGGATAGATAGATAAATAGATAGATAGATAGATAGATAGATAGATAGATAGATAGATAGATAGATAGATAGATAGATAGATAGAGTGGTGGGATTCAGCCGGTTCACACCACTTCGGCAGAACCGGTAGCTAATCTTTAGTTGCCCAGGCCCAGAATGGACTTCCGGAAGTGGCATCCACACAGAGAACCGGTTGTTCACATATTTGAATCCCACCACTGCCCTCACCTGATGTCACCCTGTCATCACCAGACCTACTGTCCACACAGGAAACCCTTATAAGCAGAAGAACACCGACACTGACCCCTCCTAAGTCCCCTGAAGATGTTATCTAGCTTGGTAAAGAAACGTTCAGAAACTACTCCACAAGCTCGGAGAACGAAGCTCCGCCCTCACTCCTCAAAATAGCATGGACGGCCAAGAAAGGAAAGTAGAACAAATCGACCCACAATTCTCTATAGAGGCACACCAAAAAAAATCCAAGCTCAGATGATCCTACGTTGGAAATAATTATGTGAAGATCTAGAGAAAGCTTTAATGCTGGGAAAGGTGGAAGGAAGATTCCTCTTCCAGTAGAACTGAGGCAGCTGCATATACCATATAATTATAAAATCGTTCCCTTCCAGAAGAGAATCACATTGATTTCTTTGACGTGTAGAAAGGAGGTTACTACCAAATTATGCAATTTGCTTCCAGCTGTGCTAATTAAAGCTGCTAATCCACCTCCAGGACTCTAATATGCCTTGTTCGAAGATGTTTGACAGTGGATGATGGAATCCCTATCAAATTCTTTATTAGATATTGCCCAGGTTTCTTGCAGGAAAAGAATATCCTTTGTGCTGTTACACCAGCTATAAAAGTATTATGCAGTGCATAGTCGGTTAATTTTCCTCTAGGGATTATCATATTGTGCTGTCACCATGTGGTCGTTTGGGAACTACAACATGTTATGTTAATGTGTTATGTTAATCTGTTATGTTAATCTGTTCAGTCAATCCCTCCCATTTTGTGACGTACTTCCTCCTTCTTCTTAACCTTGAATATTCTATCACTTCCTGGAGTCCATTACATGTGGTCTGCTCTCATGGTAGGACCATTACTATCTTTGACCTTGAAATACTGTCCATTTCATCATCTGCCACATCTTGTTGTCTGCTGTAAAGTCTCCTGCATGCAATAAAGATTTTTGTGGATGACAAAAAAGGTATTTTATGGGTTCAGCTATCTGATACAGACTGTCAGCAGTGATTATATCTACCTACACAGGCCAGGCCCAGGGGTCTCAGCGAGGGGATATATCACTATACAACAGTTGGAGTTACAATATCCTTGACAGATATAATTAAAAATCAGATGCTCTTTAAAGCAGGAAAACATCCCCCTGTGTTCTGCGAAACGGATGCGAGTCGATGTGATTGGAGAGTCACATCAGCTTCTTTAGTGGAATCGCCTGATTCCTTTGAAGTTGGTAAGATCCCACTTATGAGAAGGGCAATTTGCTCTTGTCTTCCTAGTGCTCAGTTTATAATCCGAATTTAGGAGGGCCTACAAGAGTTTAAGGGACGCGGTGGCTCAGTGGGTTAGGACGCTGAGCTTGTCGATCAGAAGGTCGGCAGTTTGGCGGGTCAAATCCCGAGTGCTGCGTAACAAAGTGAGCGCCTGTTACTCGTCCCAGCTTCTGCCAACCTAGCAGTTCGAAAGCACGTAAAAATGCAAGTAGAAAAATAGGGACCACTACGGTGGGAAGGTAACAGCGTTCAGTGCGCCTTTGGCATCTAGTCATGCCAGCCACATGACCACGGAGACGTCCTCAGACAAGTGCTGCCTCTTCGGCTTTGAAACGGAGATGAGCACCGGCCCCTAGAGTTGGAAACGACTAGCACGCATGTGCGGGGGACCTTTAGAAGAATTTATCACTCCAGGAGGAGATAGGATGCTTGAAATTGAATTATTTTCTCACTAATGAAACCCCTCTACTTGCTCCCAAGGCCTTTAGGCATTGTCAAAAATGACAATGTCTTGTGCGTTGGAGAATTAATTGAGCCAACTCCCAAATATTCTCTAAAGTTTGCAATAAATCCTCGTGGTGGACAGAATCCTTTCTCTTTTTGCACCCCTTTAAGAATATGGATTATGCAGGTATGGGTCATAGTCTTCCTACTTACCTCATATGGAGAATGGAGAGATGCTTGCATGTTTGAAATACTGGGGTCAAGAAAAGCTTACAGTATCTCCAAGGTCCAATGCTTTCTCAGGCAAGTCAAACTTCTTATTTGCACTGCCTTGCTCGGGCTACTGTTAAAATGGAACTTTAAATACCCTTTTGGAAATATTGATGAAGTTGCTGCATCAATTGTCACCTGAGGGTAAAAAAGAACCCTTTTCTGGGCAACTAGGAAGCAAATCACAAGAAGTGTTAATACCACCTTGTAAGGCCTTGATAAGACCACACTTGGAACACTGCATCCAGTTTTGGTCACCACAAAAGAAACTGAGACTCTGGGAAGGGTGCAGAGAAGAGCAACAAGGATGATTAGAGGGCTGGAGGTTAAAACCTATGAAGAATGGTTGCAGGAATTGGGTGTGGCTAGTTTAATGAAAAGAAGGACTAGGGGTGACATGATAGCATCTTCTGATATTTGAGGGGCTGCCACAGAGAAGAGGGGGTCAACCTGTTCTCCAAAACACTAGAAGGCAGGACAAAAAACAATGGATGGAAACTAATCAAGGAGAGAAGCAACTTAGAACTAAGGAGAAACATCCTGACAATTAATCAGTGGAATGGCTTCAATCCAGAAGTTGTGAATGCTCCAACACTGAAGAGATTAGACAACCATTTGTCTGAGATGGTATAGGCAGGTTTTCCTGCCTAAGCAGGAGGTTGGACTAGAAGATCTCCAAGGTCCCTTCCAACTCTGTAATTCTGTATTCTGTAAAAAATCTCTCTCTCTCTCACTTCATTCTTTATTATTACAATCATTATTATTCATTATTCTCAGAACAGGTACCGAGATCATGCACTGGCTATAGATAATTGTGCATGTCACCACTTTCCAGAAAAAGAACAGTGTGGAAAGTACAATAAAAGAGCCTTCCATTTTTGAATGAAAATGAACGTTTTTTAATTTCACTACCCTAGGGTCACTGCCTACATAAGAACAGAATAAATGGCCATTGTCAGAAACTGTAATAGGCTATCCAAAATAGAGAATCCTCTCAGAGGAACTGTCTCCACTTCGGGGTGGGGGGGAGGAGGAGGGGGAAAATGAGATTGCTTAACAGGGATGGTGAATGCATTGTGAAACTTGGGCAGCCTGCCTGTATTTATGAAAGAGCGAAAAAGATGGTTGTGGTTTGGGGAAAAACTCATTGCTTTAAGTCCAGGCCTTCTCATGTTTTAAACTGTGGTTTCTCCAGCGCTTCTTGGCTTGGTTACAGGGACAAAAGAGTAAGGAGGAGAGGTGAAGATGAAGCCATTTGGAATGAGTTACAACCTTTTGTTCAGATTTCCCCAAAAGGAAGTCGTGGTTATGTAAGAATGCTAACCTTGGCGTTCAATCAATTCCTGTTTTTCCCGGAGGACAAAACAAACTTTCGAAGGCTTTGAAATTTTTCCAAGAAAAGGAAAAATGTTTCAAAGAAATGTTCTGACCAAGGAGATCAGACTGTTTAAAAACTGGCACCGCCAACTGCCTTTGCCAACCAAGTGCTTAAACAGAGGGATGCAGATTAAAAAGAACTTCTCCTTTTCAGCTGGAGAACTAGAAAAAAGGGCCTTTGTTTGATCCACAGTTATAGGTTGCCTTCACATCAAAACCATTCTGTTAATTTGGGCCTATGCTCACGGTTGTCCACAGGGTCAAAGAAATCAAGGTGGCACATAATGAAGACCAGTGTTTCTATTGCAATCAAGGCCGTCATCTTCAACTACATCCTGGAGATACTCCTGGTTGCTACACCACACTAAAGAAGTCGTTTTACAGATTTCTTCTGATGTCTATGGAGATTCTCAGTCATCCAAGTCATGGTGGTCCCAAAGGTGCTTTTTCAAAAGGCCACTGGACTTTCTTTGTTTTTCCTTGCAGATATTTTGCTTCTCATCCAAGAAGCTTCTTCAGTTCTGACTGAATGGTGGAGGATGGATGTGCTGCCACCACGTGGCCGTGTGGAGAAATCACAATGTGGGCAGTCAGACCCTCCTACCCTATGATGTATTTCATTTTCCCTCCCCTTTCTGGGATGAACTTCCTCCTCCTTTGTCCCTAGAGTATCTCATTCTCTATTACCAGCAAAACATGTGATACCAAGCAAACTCAATATGCAGATCCTGGGAATATCACCATTTTCTAACCTTAGAGATACCTTGGAAAATCTTGGAAATGCTGTACAAAGGTCATCTGAATGCATCCACCTACTGTATTCAACTCTACGTGCAATAAAGGTATTTCTATATGATAAAAGGTGTCTCTACGAGTTCAAAGCTATCTGGAGAGATCTGTTAAATGTTAATGATATCTGTTTATATAGACCATAGAAGTCTTAACAAGAGATTAATTAAAGTACAACAGCTCCGATCCAGAATAGTTAGAAAATGGTTATATTCCCAGAATCTGCATATTAAGTTTGCTTGGTATCACATGTTTTGCTGGTAATAGAGAATGAGATACTCTAGGGACAAAGGAGAAGGAAGTTCATCCCAGAAAGGGGAGGGAAAAGGAAATACATCATAGGGTAGGAGGGTCTGACTGCCCACATTGTGATTTCTCCACATGGCCACGTGGTGGCAGCACAATGAAAGGATTTATATTCCTTGCAGTCATCTGGTAATTAGTACTCCCTCTGAGCATCATTTAGGCCACTTGAAGGTTTATCTGTGCCACATTCTGAACAGAGAGGACCGCTGGTTTGAAAGAGGAGTCAAAGAGACCATCTGCATTAAGATTGAACAGCCCTCTCTCAACAGAGAGGGAGGTATACAACACCACTTATCTCCGGTTTACAGCACAGTCCTTTTGGCAGTCCCAAGAAGATTCCACACCCATGTGTACTATTCAGGTGACCCTAATGGCACAGGCAAAGCTCGAAATGGCTCAACACGTCTCTAAAAGAATGCAAATAACCAGATGACTGCAAGGAGTATAAATCCTTCCATTCTCCACCATTCAGTCAAAACTGAAGAAACTTCTTGGATGAGAAGCGAAATGTCTTTAAGGAAAAACGAAGTCCAGTTGCCTGTTGAAAAAACACCTTTGGGATTCCCTCTGATGTACTAACTCCCATCAACTCTGGCCTGATGAGGCATCTGCATCTCCGAGGAGATTTATTTATTTATTTTATTTATTTTATTTATTTTATATACCGCCCTATTCCCGAAGGACTCAGGGCGGTTTACAGGGTGAGTTAAAACAATACAAATAAGTACACTTTAAAATAGAATTAAATTAAGACTAGCCCACAATTAAACAAATTAAAATTAAAATTAAAATTAAATTAAAATTGATTTAATGGGAGGTTAAGAAACAGGAAAGATAAATAAATAAATTAAAAGAATATTGTGTGACAAAATACAAGGCAGCAATTAGTAAGCTTTGAGGGGAAAATATTCCTGGGCATAGAAATCCATTAGTAGCCCACATGCTTATTGCAAAGTCAACTCAAAAGGAGATAATCCGAGGGACTGGTCTTCCCCTCACTTTTGTTTCCTGACATTTTTTTTATTAAGCTGCTAACCACAGAAATGAATCAGACATGTAAATGTAGTTAGTAAAAGAAAAAAGGCTAATGGAGATCCTTATCAAGAAACCACACTGGAAATCGCTAGAGTTCTTTGGAATGTATGGGTTCAACCTACTTCCCTTGGTGTGAAGACCACTTGCAGAGGACACCTCCTCACCAAAGAGTCTTAATTTTGTAGGTTGTCCACTGATGAGGAGGTGACTTGGGGTGACCTATTTCAGGGATGGTAAATGCTCCTCTGGGCCAACTCTTGTAGGGATCTAAAAGTACTTCTTCAGTCCCAACCTTCAGTGTGATGTTTGTCCCTCAGTGATGAAGGAGACCAGAACACCAGTTCCTACACCCATATCCTTTGTATTTTTATTTTGGTCAACCACAGAGGGTGGAGCTCTGAAATTGGGCTAACTCAGGGGTAGGCAACCTTGGCTCTTTTATGACTCATGGACTTCAACTCCCAGAATTCCTGAGCCAGCATGGCTCAGCTTGGAAACCCCTCCCTTTCCCCTCAGCATGGCTGGCTCAGGAATTCTGGGAGTTGAAGTCCATGAGTCATAAAAGAACCAAGGTTGCCTACCCCTGGACTAGCCTGTCTCAAGTAGGGGAGATATAGGGCAGCAACCAGAAGGGAAGCTTATTGTGGGTGATCTGAGAGAGCTTTGCGATTTATATCACGGTGGTTTTCTCCTGGAACTGAAATGGAAGGTTGAAATGGCTCTTAACGGCCAGTAACAGGAATGTTTGCAATGGAGGGTCAAAAGAAGACAATGACTTTGAATACCTGATGCCGATCATATTTGTAGAAAATGGACATCTATATATTTTTTCCACACACACCCCCACTGCAAAAACCTTAGTCAGAAAGCCCATGAACCATATATCGTGAAGATAGCTTGTGTTTTAGCATTATTGACATCGACCTGCTGCATGCCTTTAGGCTTAACTTTATGCAATGTCAGCATCTGAAATAAAACGTCACTTTGAATTTGTAAAGATAAATTCACTTTTTAAACTCAGCATCACCAGATAGTCTCTGACCATAATAATAAGGGTCAAGGAAATGATTAGCATATAGATAGCTCTTTCCAGGTTCCTGCTTTAAGCATCCAATCTTGCTTCTTCTTTTTTTTTTACCCCTATGTCTTTTAAATGCAAAACGATGCAAGTCATAAACTCAAAGAAAATTAACTCCAATCAATTTGAGTGGACTTCCTCCCCGCCCCTCCCCCCCCCAGCAGAGCGTACAAAAGAACAAAGGTTTAACAAACAGATAAAAAGGTGCTTTCCATGGCTATCTGGCAAACACAATTATACATCTGTTTAACTTGAATCTATATTCTTTTTCATATGTTTTAGCTATCTCAGCTCTGAACATTCAGGAATTTGTCATAAGTGGCAAATCAGTACAGAGCTTAGGAGCAGGGTCAAAGCTGAGTAGTCTTACCAAACATAATTAATACATTTATAAAATATTTCAGCTTCAAAATGAGCCCTGCAGATTTAGATTTACAGGGAGAGGAAAGTTAGATATAAAAAAGGGGGGAAATATCAAATCTATCATCTGTCTGTCTGTCTGTCTGTCTGTCTGTCTGTCTGTCTGTCTGTCTATCTATCTATCTATCTATCTATCTATCTATCTATCTATCTATCATCTATCTATCTCTATCTGTTTGTCTGTCTATCATCTGTCTATTTGTTTATCATCTATCATCTAAATATCTAATATCTGTCTATATCTATCATCTATCTTTATATCTTTATGTCTCTATCTATTTATCTATCTATCTATATCCATCCATCCATCCATCCATCCATCCATCCATCCATCCATCCATCTAAATGGATAAATAAATAAAAAGTCAAATCAAATACTGTATCTTCATTACAACCAGACTTTGCAATAAGAGAGTATAATAAACAGGGAAATAATTAAACACCACAATTTATTATTGGGGAAGGGGAAAAAAACAATAGGAGAGTAAAATTGTGTGACTAATTAAAAGTTTTGTCCAGTTTGTATAACTTGGTGAAACCCTTTGGCCCCGATATGTGAGCATGGGGTTAGCATTCCTTAAAAAAGAATAAGCATAAAATTTTCATGTATATACCCCTGTACCTTTTATATTCAAAAAAAATGTATATAAATAAAGGGTACCACCAAAGGTTTACCCCTTTCTAAAGGTGCATTGAATGCACGATGCATGTTAAAAAAAAAAAAGGATCAGACTTCAGCTGCAAAGAGGTGGTCACGATGACTACCATTTTAGGTGCTCTGGATGTCCCCCATATAGCAGCGAGTAGCCCAGAGATAGCAAGGAAGAAATCAGTGAGAAAAGTGAAATATATTGCACATGAAATTGAATACAAATGAGGCTTCCAGCCCGTTTCTTCCTCCATCTAATCAGGGGTAGGCAACCTTGGCTCTTTTATGACTCGTGGACTTCAACTCCCAGAATTCCTGAGCCATCATGGCTCAGCATGGAAACCTCTCCCTTTCCCCTCAGTGTGTCTGGCTCAGGAATTCTGGGAGTGGAAGTCCGCAAGTCATGAAGGGGCCAAAGTTTTCCCCATGCTGGCTCAGGAATTCTGGGAGTTGAAGTCCACGAGTCATAAAGAGCCAAGTTTGCCTACCCCTGATCTAGGTTGTTTCATGCTCGTTATGATTCCTCACAAAAGGCTGATTAATAGTGAGGGCTTCTTGGGAGGTGTCTTCCCCTTGCCACTCTCTGCGTTGCACCAAGCATGGCTGTCTCAGCGGTCTTCCTAATTGGGTGGCACACGGCCATCTTCTTAATGAGGAGCTACATCCATGGCTGACAACCCCGTTCGGGCTAGATTGTGTCATTCGTGCATGGAAGCAAAATTTGATGAGCAGCAGCGGTGACAAACGTTTTATTGTTTCTTCCCCCCCTGCTGTGCTTCGGATAGGGGAGAGCAGAATCTGAATCCAAGGCATGAGGTCTTCTGCTCTTCACCCCACTTGAGCAAGTCATACTCTATTTGGGATTATAGAAATAAGATCCATTGTTCCTCCATGTAAGAGAATAATAGAACAACAGATGGAAGGGACCTTGGAGGTCATCTAGTCCAACCCCTGCTCAGGCAAGAAACCCTATACCATTTGTTCCACTGGTTAATTGTTCTGACTGTCAGGAAATTTCTCCTTAGTTCTAGGTTGCTTCTCTCCTTGATTAGTTTCCATCTGTTGCTTCTTGTCCTGCCTTCAGGCGCTTTGGAGAATAGCTTGACTGCCTTTTCCTTGGGGCAGCCCTTCAAATATTGGAAGGCTGCTATCACGTCACCCCTACTCCTTCTTTTTCACTAGATCTGAATTCATTCCGGCGTCTTTGAGGTTTGCATGTTATCTTTGGATTTTGTAACAAGCCAGGGGAGATTTCAGCCCCAACCAGCGACTTTTCAGCCTCATTGATGAAAGCATGAAAGCGTTTGGCACCCACTTCAATCTCTTCTACTGAAGTCTGCAGAATCACAAGCGCTTGGATTTTTGTATCAGATGGCGCTGATGTCACTATCTAGCAACGCAAAAAAAAATTCTCACTTGTTAACATGGCAGAAGCTGTGTTTCTGTTTAATTATTCTTGACAGTAGGAAGTTGCCTTGATGTTTTTTCATATCTCCATCCATTTTTATACCGTTTGAGGAAGGGCAAAACCCGCAGGCTGAAAACACGGGAATGATATGAAAATCCCTACAGGTAGACCTTGACTTACAACACTTGTTTAGCAACTGTTTGAAGTTATAATAGCACTGGAAAAAGTGATGAAGGTTAGGGTTAGGGTTAGGGTTAAGGCTAGGGTTACTGAAACTGGAACAAAAAGAAATTGTTTAGCCTAACTATTGCTATCTCGCTTTTGTAATCAGCGTTTGCGTCGGGGAAAAAAAAAACATCATGCAAGCGTGGGAAACATGCACATGGATGGGAGGTACTGAAGGAGGGAATAATGGAGTGCACAGGAATGATTGATGCCTTCTTTATGATCTAATGGCTCTGTTGTCTGATTTTCATTGGCTAACAAAGTTTATAAAGTAAGGCTACTGACTTTCTAAGTTGTGGCACTTCTGAACGCAACGCTGCCGGTGTTCAGATTGTGTTCCCACCCCAGGACTTATTTCCATCAAAAATAAAGTGTTTTTTTTTCTCAAGAAGCCTCCGTTTGAGTTGCCTGATTAGACTTTGAATGGTATCTCAATTTTAAGGAAGGGCCTGGGACCTTACAGTGACTTATTTAATTTAATTTAATTTAATTTTTTTAAATTTTAATTCCATTTATATCCCGCCCTTCTCCGAAGACTCAGGGCGGCTTACAAGCTTAGCAGTAGCCTTCATTCTATGTATATGCCTGCTTATTAGGGCTTTCACACACACCCCAAGCGGCATTATTACAAAGTCAGCTTAATTGCCCCCAACAATCTGGGTCCTTATGACCATTTTTGAACCATTGCAGCATCCCGCTGGGTCATGCAATCAAAATTCACATGCACTTGGCAACTGGCTTGTACGTATAATGATTGCCATGTCCCGGGATCACGCTGTCCCCTTTTGCAACCTTCTGATAAGCAAATCAATGGGGAAGATATTGTTACTAACTTAACAACTGCAGTGATTCACTTAACAATCATGGCAAAAAAGGTCATAAAATGGGGCAAAACCCACTTTGCAACTGTCACGCTTAGCAACGTAAACGTTGGGCTTAATTGTGGTAGTAAGTCGAGGGCTACCTATACTGGGCTCAACTAGTCTTCAGCACTCCATGATTTAAATAATAATAATAATAATAATAATATAATAATAATAATAATAATAATAATAATAATAATAATAATCTCAGTTGCACAATATTGAGGATTATGCAAACAATTTATCAGCGATACCAGTGTTTTTTTAAATCTGTATAATGTGCCCATTAACTCTCAAGCTATTTAATTCACAATCAAAGATACATGTCCTCATTTAATGAATTGTCAAAATACTGCATATCCTCATACATGAGAAAAGAATGCAAAGCCTGCGCCTAAATTTAGTAATATACTCAGATAAAAGGAGCTTTGGAGCACTGAGAAATATTAACTGCAGTGGATCAATTGTCCCTTGGTAAAATGGAAGAGAACGTACACACTGATTATGGTGCCGCTTGTAGGTTCATTTAAAGAAATTGTTTAATGAAAAAAAATAAATTGAGCTCTTATTGGGACAGTTTAATGACTGTTCTTCAGTATAAATATCACACTTTGGCAACAAATTTAAAAGAAGGCCTTAATCTTCTTGTCACATTATGGAAAAACGGGACTGCTGAGGGAACGGCTATGAGCACGGACTGAATTTTTACACTTTTAATCAATTTGTACTGTATATTTATGAAGAAACAAATCCTTTTGATACCCATGGAGTTTTTGCAAAGGAAATTTGCAAGAAGGGGAGGGTCAAAATAGCAGAGCAATGGTATTAGCATTTAAGCTCATAGACTGCCTTATAGTCTCGGCAGTTTGCAATTATTTGCATCTTGCCCCCAATAATCTGGGTCCTCATTTTACCGACCTTGGAAGGATGAATCAACCTTGAGCCAGTCATGATTAAATTCCAGGCTGTGGGTAGAGTTTGCTTGCAATACTGTATTTTAACCACTGTGCCACCAGGGCTCGTGGTGTCCTTGACTACATAATTAAACCCCCATTTTTTTATATGGGTACGTGGGTTGCCCCTAAATCCTGGTACCGAATTTTTCTCTCTCCCTCTTTCTCTTTCTCTCTCTCCCTTTCCCTCTCTCTTTCCCTCTTGCTATCTAGCTATTCACGATCTAGCTATCTAGCTATCTTCTATCTACCATCTATCTATATTTATCTATTTATATCTATTTATCAACTGTCCATTCATCCTATCTATCTATCTATCTATCTATCTATCTATCTATCTATCTATCTATCTATCTATCTATCTATCTCCATCCATCTATCCATTCTTCATATCTCTATCATCTATCTCTATTATCTGTCCATCCATCCATCCATCCATCCATCCATCCATCCATCCATCCACTCTCTATCTATCTATCTATCTATCTATCTATCTATCTATCTATCTATCTATCTATCATCTATCTATCTCTATTATCTGTCTGTCTGCCTATCATCCATGCATCCATCCATTTTATCTATCTATCTATCTATCTATCTATCTATCTATCTATCTATCTATCTATCTATCTATCTATCTATCTATCTATCTATATTGGCAGACAGACAGGCAGACAGACAGACAGACAGACAGGATTGTCCTGTTCAAGACCTGTTCCTTAGCAGTTTTATGCAGTTTTATAAGAGACATAAACTTGGTCAACTACATTAATTTGACAGAAGGAAAGATTCTTTCATTTCTAAACTTGATGATGGCTCATAATAGATTTCTTTTATAAAGCTCTAGTCTAAAGATTTATATTTATTTTTAAATGCCTTGGCACAACTCGGTGGGCTTTCTGTACTCTATATTTCTGAATCTCTTTCATGAATTATAGATGGTCCCACTGCTGATGAACTAGCAGGTGAGGCCTCCGTTTAATTAATTTTGTATGTCCTGATGCCATTTTTACTGAAAGGACTTAAAAAGATGGATGGATGGATGGCTGATCCAGACAGGGCTGTTGGTGATGAAACAAACTGCTTTTTGTACTGTTAAATAAAGACTGCTGAAAGTGTAAACAAGTTGAAACGGAATTAACAAGGGAGAAATGCTGTTTAACTTCTTTTTAAAAAGTAAGCAAAAAAAGAGAGAGAGGAATAATATGTATGCAAGTAAATTTGTAGGTATGTATATATTTCTGGCTCATGTTAGTTCTTGTAGGACTAACATCAGCAGTACTGATTATACAGAAATGAGTGAATGAATGAGTGAATGAGGTAAATGCATATTTACCGGACTCTTGTTTTTAATAAATCTGTAGAATTCTGGCTATAGGCTTGGAATCTGTACATAGAATCTGTGGATAATTCTACAAAATTCCAATTCACAAGCTCTAAACCCAGACTGCATAAGGAGACATGAGCCTTCTTCAATGCTGAGCATTGCTTCCCATCAAATCAAATCTCAGGATAAAGCAGGTTTGTTAAAATTACTTTTAGTAATGCTACACCCATCTAGCCCTCCAATGCATGACCTTCCATGCATGAGCATGCAAACGCACACATATGCACAAATAAGCACACTAGAACAGCTAAAGGAAGCAAGTTCATGGATACCAAGAGTTGATGCAGATCCAATATGTTTATTCCTCATTGTGTTCAACCTTCAGTCTTCAGGAAGACAAGAAAGAAAGACGAAAATCAAGTGGCTCATATAATTGGCTTTCATTCCTGCCCTTTTGTTTTTTTAAGACAACATGGGAACACATCCCTCCAAACCTACTTTTTTATTGTTACTACAAGTTAAAGAAATGAAACCAAAAATCTGGAAACATCCGGTTTTTTTGAAAGTCAAAATGCAATGATTTTTTTTTAAAAAAAAAATTGAACACTGGGAGTTTTGTGTCCCTCACCCAAATGTTTATGGAGATTCTCAGTCATCCAGCTCATGGTTGTCCCAAAGATGCTTTTTCCTGAGGCAATTGGACTTTCTTGTTTTTCTTTGAAGACATTTCGCTTTTCATCCAAGAAGCTTCTTTAGCTCTGACTGGATGGTGGGGAATGGAAGGATTTATATTCCTTGCATACAGCTGGTCTTTTGCATTCTTTTGGAGAGTCATTGAGGCCACCTGATGGTTTATCTGTGTTGTCAGGTTCACCTGAGTGGTGCAAATGGCTGTGGAGCCTTCCTGCAACTGCTGAAAGGACTGTGTTGTAGACTGGAGATAGGTGATGTTGTATCCCTCCCCCTTGTGTTGAGAGAGGTCTGTTCGGTTTTGACAAAGATGGCGTCTTTGACCCCTCTTTCAAACCAGTGGCCCTCTCTGTCCAAAATGTGGACTTTGCTGTCTTCAAAAGAGTGGCCTTTGTCTTTTGAAAGCAGATGGACTGCTGAATCTTGTCCTGATGAGTTTGTTCTCCTATGTTGTGCCTTGCGCTTATGAAGCGGTTGTTTTGTTTCCCCAACGTACAGATGTTCTGTACCAGCCTGCTACCGGCCTTGCAGAAAAGGCAACCCCTTTACAGACGGCAAGAGGCTGGAATACGTCTGCCAAATTTATTACAAAAACAAGACACGAACCAAGATACCGGAGCTTTGAAACACTATCTGAGCGGTTGCTTTCAGCAAACCAGCCCTCCCCACACAAGTCCTTTATAAAGAGTTCAGGGCGTGGCTTCTCTCTCCCTCCTTCCGAGAAGCCCCATTGCCTTCCTCTGTTTACTCCTACTTGACTGCCTCCTGCGTCGGGCGTCCTTGAACAGGGCCAGCTGTGGGTCATCTTCATCCACGCTATCAGGCTCACACAGCTGGGTCTCCACCAGGTGGGAGGGGCCTGGCTGGGGGCTCTGCGGAGCCTCAAAGCCATCATCAGCAAGTTCTTCAACACCCCCTCCTCCCCCTCATCTGAGTCATCCGACCCAACTGCCGAACCCACAGGCTGACCCTGAATCACAACAACAGATCTGCACATGGCTCACTGCATTGTGCAGCATATACCACGTTGCTCTGACACAAACTGAGCCACGTTTTCAAAGGAAAACAAGAAAGTCCAGTTGCCTCGTGAAAAAGCATCTTTGGGACCCTCAACGAAATGCTATCCACGGCTACTAAATTAACATTCTTTGGATTGCAATTTTCAGTTTCACTTACAGAGACTGCCCAATTCATGGCCATACAGATTAAAATTTCAACTGTCTGTGCCTTCTTTATTGTTGACACTGAAGGGCATTAGGTGCACAATAAAGTGCCTTCCAAGCCTCTCGCTGGTTAACAATTGTGATCTTGAAAAGGGACTGCAGTAAAAAGTCTTTAATGCATGCGTTGGCACAGAGCTACTGAGGCTTAAATTTTAATCCCATTTACTGTGTCTCCCCAATGAATAAAAAAAATGAGTAATTTGTAGTTTAGATGAATCAAACTGCACTTGGATTTGCAGAGGTGAAATTAAAGGGAAGGAATGTGATCTAATTCATATTTTGCTGATGACAAAGTTGCCCATTCTACTGGACAAAAATGGTGGAATTGAGCCAAACCAATTTGGATGAGATAATGAACAAGTAGGGGGAAAAATGGAATATTGGGATATTGGGGATTTCTTAAGTTGAAAGCAATACTCTTACAGAGCTCATCTACAAACAATTACGGTATATGGAAAAAATATAAAAATTAGCCATAGTCTAAGCTAAAGCAGGAAGGATTATCCAGACAGTCTTCCTCATGTATTCATACACCTCCAAACCTAACAACAATGAAATAAATCCTGCAGCGAGCACAAAAAGCACAACCCAGCATAAAACAACATTATGTCCCACCAAATATACATGCAAAGTTTTCTTTAAAAATGTCCAAGGAAGTACAAATTAAGACCATTTCTACATGCAGCAAGGCATGGCGTCTTCCTATTTTTGAGGCTAATACATTTTTCTCACTGAGCTTCAAATCTGGGAGAAAATTCTTAAGAGTTCCCAGTTGTGTGACTTATTAGGAGCCCCAGCCTTATAAACATACAATCTAGTTGTCAAAATGTAAGCCATACTTTAAGGAAAGTGATTTGATTAATGCCATCAAAGGGATTTCTACAGCAGCTATCAAACAATTTGATCAAGGAGGCCCTTTCCCAACAGACCTTATAGATATTTTGGGACTACAACTCTTAAAATTCCCAACCCAATGGCCAAAGACAGATTTCTCCGTAATTCTGTTCCAAGAACTTTAGATGAAAAATGCTGGCTGTAATAATTAATAAGATTTGGAGTAAGCGATACATTGGGATGAAATCCAACGTATAGCTTCCCACTTAAATTGCTAAGATTAATGGACCACATCAAACAAATTGCTATTATCATCAAAACTGTGGGCAGCTCCAAAGTCATTGCCTAACAATGTGGACTAGAACCAAACTTAATCATATTTTGAGCGCAGGCTCTGGAATCAAATGTGGGGGGTTTATCATCATAACGACTTTAGGCCCATACCTTTGCAGTTTATTTGAGAGATACTCAAAAGTGCAACCAGAAAAGCATATGAGACAGGAAAATGACAAGAAAAACAAAAAGAAAAGAGAAAGATGATAGAAGATATTAATCAGGATATTTTTTAAAAAATGAGCAAAACTTTCTGAGTCACATTAGACTTAATGCTACCTATAAAAGTAATCAAAACTGTTTTAAAATGAAATCAATAGTAAAGCATTAAGAAAGATACCTAGATAATAAGAATTATAAATCAAAATAAACAATTAACAACAGTTTCAATCTGCTCTAAAAAAAACTTCTATTCTTATATAACATCAGATATGAACTAATATATTAAAGATTTCATGTTAGCCCAAACTTTGTATGCAGTATGAGTCCATGTATAGAATTATAATTTGTCAGTGATATCCATTGAATGAAATTTTATATAAAAGTTATTTTCAGATATCAAGTTATTTTTTGCACTGATGCATTGTGATTTCCAGTAAGAAGAATAAGGAATCCTGGCATACAAGGCCAACTCTGAAAAATTAAGGTTATTTCATTCTATAATACATCAACTTCCAGAATGTTTGAGCTTTATTACATTATCACCACCATACACAAGAATGATCCAAGTGGATTATTGCTTCTGCAACCATATTTAGAAAATGAGTTCTTGCATCAGCAACAAAGCAAAAATAAAATAGGAAAAATACGTACCAGTTTTCCAAGTGTTACATTTACAGTGCATTTAATATTTATCTTCCATTAATATTTGCACTTTAGCACATCAATGATCTTATTCAGATTCTGCATCTGTTCAATCATGCAGTCTTTAATTTGTTCATTTCCCCCCTTTAAACTTGTTGATTTATTCTTTTACCACCAAAAATGAAAAACAAAACAAAGAAAAAAAACAGTAATGAATATTCAACAACAACAAAAAAAAAACATGGGCACAAAAAGAAAAAAAAGCCAAATATTGATCATTTGTTCCATTTTTAAATTTGTATTTCAATTTCAGCTTGCAATTAAATCCTCCAAAAATGTTCTGAGTTATATATTGTAAGTTCTTTTAATTCAGTCCAATCTCCTAGTCTTGCCTCGTTTTCGCAATTCCTTTTGGATTATTTGAAGACATGGAAACCACTAACTTCTGAAGAACAGGCCTATTTATTTCACGGGTCAACCCTAAATAATTCAGCTTTAACAATGATCTCATTGCTCAACTGACATTTAGAAAGTCAAAAAGAGAACTTTTCTCTTAGCAGCTCCCCTCCCCCCAAATGCACAAAATAAAATCCATTTATTCCAGGATAACCGGACAATAAGTTTTTGCAATGAAATTGGGAGACATTTTATAAGGAAGGAATTAATTTGATGGCAGCTAGATACCAGATGCAAATGCAATCATCTGTCCTTTGTTTTATATTTTAAATTTTTTTAAAAAATGGGTGAATAAGATTCATATCCTAAAATGGATGTCAGTATTTATGAATCTTCTGTTTTGGACGTTCTCAGAAGAAGGGTGAGGAAGATACGTCTTCAAGAAATCAGCCTTAACTGAACATGTGTGAACCAATGAAACATTATTTTAGCGACCAGAATTCACGATGTCAGTAAAGAAATAACCACTCGATAGAACAGAGAAGGAAGCCAATAAAGGGCAATATTTGTAGCTCAGGGTTGAAAGGAGGGGTCCATGGCGCTCTCTGAGCTTGGGGGTTTTCTCACAAGCATTTCATGACCCAACTAGGGAACATCATCAGTGCTAGAAGGGAGGGGAGCTTGCTCAAAGATTTGAAATGTGGGGTCCTTGGTGCTCTCTGAGTTTCATGACCCAAACTAGGTAATGACTCAGCCTTCCATCCTTCCGAGGTAGGTAAAATGAGGACCCAGATTGTTGGGGGCAGTAAGCTGACTTTGTAATAATGCCGCTTGGGGGCCCCCGAAAGCCTTAATAAGTAGGCATATACATACAATGAAGGCTATTGCTAAGCACATTGATTTGTGCTTCTTAGATTGTAAGCCGCCCTGAGTCTTCGGAGAAGGGCGGGATATAAATGGGATTAAAATAAATAAATAAAAAAAATATCATCAGTGCTGATGATGTTACCTGGTTTAGGTAACGAAACATCTGCAAGGAAACAACTAAGTTCACAGAGCATCACTGGAGGTCTTCAAGAAGACACTGGACAGTCATTTGTCCACAGTGCTTTAGAGTCTCCTTGCTTGAGCTGGGGGTTGGAGTAGAAGACTTCCAAGGAGCCTTCCAATTCTGTTATTTTGTTATCATGCCTACAGCACCAAAGACCCCCCTCAGAGAAAGAGGCATATGGATATACCAGCAGCCAGACCAATGGCGGGATTCAGCCGGTTCGCACCAGTTCGAGAGAACCTGGTAGCTAATTTTTTGTTGCCCAAGCCCAGAATGGACTTCCGGAAGCGGCATCCACCCAGAGAACCGGTTGTTCACCTATTTGAATCCCGCCACTGAGCCAGACTGTTCGGTTCCTTGATTTCTATCATATGAAAGGCAGATGGACGAGTGGCTTTATGTCATCCTCAGTGCTTTCCTTGTTACTTCAAGTCCACAATTACGTGAAGGATTAATAGGATGAATAAAGATAACATCTATCATTTTAAAATCATCACGATGGCCAGTCGGATTACAGCATCTCTCGCGAAGAGTAAAACAACAACCTGGGAATTGTCTGGAACAGAACATCTGGCGACATCATCCAACTATCAGGCTCCAGAGTCAACCTACCACCTCTTAGCTCAGACATGTCAAACACAAGGCCCGGGGGCCGGATCCGGCCCGCAAAGTGGTTTCACGCGGCCCCCGAAGCCATCCTGGAAACAGTGAGGGAACGGCCCCCACTGCCTTGGCCCTGGCCCAGAGACCCTCCTTCTGCCAGAGACCCTCAGATCTGTCCCACTCCTGCCCAGGCCCCCATAGGCACCCTTGATGACAACGATGTAGAGCTGTCCACGCCCACCCAGTAGGCCATACGCACTTTAGCCACGCCCACCCAGTAGGCCACGCCCACCCTGGCCACACCCACCCGCCCCCCTGAGGGCAATTGCAATGCTGATGCAGCCCTCAATGAAATTGAGTTTGACATCCCTGTCTTAGCTTCTTTTTTTTTTTGCTCATTTCAGAAACATCCAGGAGCACAGCTTCAAAATTCATTGGCAAAAGTGACCATTTTGGGAGAGGACTTTTCCTCCTTTCAGAATTCAAGTGTAATTTACTATTCATAAATCATGTTCAGGCCTCCCAAATAAATAAAAGCAGCTTAAACATTCAGCCCAGCGTGCTCCAGGACTCCTCAATTATCCTCATTCTGAAAATAATAATTGAAAAGCTTCACGCCTGAAAATAAAAAAGCTCCTGTTTCTGGGTTTAAGTTCTGTTTTGAGACCTTATATTGGGTCCTGAAATCAAACAAACTGATTGTGTTCTCGATAATTGTTTAAATTAACCACAGTTCCTCACCCTCATTGCAAGATCAAGATTGTTTCGTTATGGATGACCCTAGACTTCACTTTTAGCTCATCCATCTAAGGTTGTTCAGACAGTTAAGAAGCAACAGATAGAAACTAATCAAGGAGAAAACCAACCTAGAACTAAGGAGAAACTTCCTAACAGTGAGAACAATTAACCAGTGGAACAACATGCCTTCACAAGATGTGGGTGCTTCATCACTAGAGAATAATAATAATAATAATAATAATAATAATAATAATAATAATAATAATAATAATAATAATAATAATAATAGTAGTAGTAGTAGTAGTAGTAGTAGTAGTAATGTTGGAAGGGACCTTGGAGGTCCAGTGTTGGAGCATTCACAGCTTCTGGAGGCAGGTTGTACTACTGGTTAATTGTTCTAACTGTAAGGAAGTTTCTCCTTAGTTCTAGGTTGCTTCTCTCCTTGACTAGTTTCCATCCATTGCTTCTTGTCCTGCTTTCAGGTGCTTTGGAGAATAGCTTGACTCCCTCTTCTTTGTGGCAGCCCCTGAGATATTGGAACATGGCTATCATGTCGCCTCTAGTTCTTCTCTTCATTACACTAGACATACCCAATTCCAGCAGCCGTTCCTTGTGTGTTTTAGCCTCCAGTCCCCTAATCATCTTGGTTGCTCTTCTCTGTACTCTTTCTAGAGTCTCAACATCTTTTTTACATCGTGACCAAAACTGGATGCAGTATTCCAAGTTTGGCATTACCAAGGCATTGTAAAGTGGTATTAATACTTCACGTGTTCTTGATTCTATCCCTCTGTTAATGCAGCCTAGCACTGTGTTGGCTTTTTGGCAGCTGCAGCACACTGCTGGCTCATACTGAAGTGATTGTCCACTAGGACTCCGAGATCCCTCTCACAGTTACTTCTATTGAGCAAGGTACCCCCTATACTATACCTGTACATTTGGTTTTTCTTGCCTAAATGTAGAACCTTACTTTTTTCACCATTGAATTTCATTTTGTTAGATAGCGCCCAGTGTTCGAGTCTGTCCAGATCCTCCTGTATCTTAAGCCTTTCTTCTGTAGTCTTGGCTATTCCTGCCAGCTTGGTGTCGTCTGCAAATTTGATGAGTTCCCCATTTATCCCCTTTTAAAGGACAACTATTTGTCTGAAATGGTGTAAGGTCTCCTGCTTGAACAGAGGATTGGACCTCCAAGGTCCCTCCCAACTCTATTATTCTGTTATTCAAGATGGCGGGCCACTGATTTTTATACATGCATGGTGGGCCACCATAATGACATTGTTTGAACCCTCTCCGCTGTTTGATGCTGCTGCACTAGACAGATTAAAACAGAAGCTTTTGTGAAGCAAATGAAAGCATTACATGTCGATGCTAAATATATCACCACCCTGTTACAGCCTTTATTAAGGCATGAATTAATGTCCTCTCTCTCGATTGCTATAATAGGCTTGTTACTTTATTATTTTTTTTCTGTGCTACAAGCGACAGCTTTGGCTCGGCGGAAATAATCCAGACTGCTCCTGAATGGTTTTGATTTTAAATGTTTCGATTGTTTTTTAAAGATCTTTTTCAAGCCAACGTTTGATCCCATAATCAACAATATGCGCAGCTGTTGTGGGCTTTTTAAAGGCATTTTACATATTTATGATGCCGGGTGATAGAGAGGCAGAGCAGAAAGGGTCTTGAAATAAAGAGTTCCTTGCGAATGTGTTGCTCAGCCTGTTTCATCGCCTGTTGCATATTCAGTGTGGTTTTTGCTTTAACTCACACCCTCCCCAAAAGCCACAAAATAGAAGAAGAGAACCATTATTTCTCATGCCGAGACAATCTGCTATGAAGGAGAGAAGATTGCAATCTAAAATTTTCCCAGCTTCAACTTCAGAGGTCCCAACCTTCCACCCTCCCCACCATACCGTCAGAATTGATGAAGCTTCTTGGATGAGAAGCAAAATGTCTTCTTCCTCAAGGAAAAAACATACCGTATTTTTTTCCGTGTATAAGACGCTATTTTTTTTCCTGCAAACACCCTGTTCAAAAATCAGGTGCGTCTTATACAAGTGCAGCGTCTTATGCCTGGAAAAATAATGGTAACCTCCGCAGCCCAGGGCAATGCCTGTGTGGGTTCTTTAGGCCATGCTGCCTGGTGCAGGTGTTAAGCCCCTTTTGGCTTGCCACTAACAGGAGGGGGCAAGATCATTGGTCAGCCGAACTTCCGGATTTGCCGGCTCAGCTGTATGGTGCTCCGCTGAAGAGTTGATTGGTGCGGAGAAACGGTGGGGAGTTTAAAACCTGCCTTCGCTTCCCTTGCCTTGCTGTCATGCCGGTGTTCACACCAGTTTGTTTACCAGGGTCGGAAGGCTGCTGCTGTGAACTGACTATGCATGCTCATTGTTATGTACTGGGCTTTTGGGTACCACACCACGTGCGTTCCTGGAGAGCTAACGGCTCTCCAGCAACCCAGACAGGCCGTCTCCAGGCCTGCAATTGGTCAGCCTCTGGCGGCAAGCGCGGTTCAATCTTATTGGCTGCTACCATAGGGTTTGGCTACATATTGGGGCTGGGAGCAGCCCAAGCTCAAGTACAGTTCCATCTAGAAATAAAGAATGAGTTTCTCTACACTCAGCCGTGTGTCTTCATTCCTGCTCACCAGAACCCACGACATAACACTCATCATGCCAGATGATGGTTAGGTGGGTGGGGGGTGGGACCAGCTGGGAGGCACCTATTCAGAGTTTGTTCACTGTAAGCTTGGAACTTGCATGCCAGAGTGTCTTATACAAGGGTGCATCTTATAGACGGAAAAATACGGTAGGTCCAGTTGCCTTTTGAAAAAAAGAAGAAAAAAGCAACTTGGAGACACCAGGACAGGAAGAAAATCAACTCATTTTGAGCAGTGGTGCTGGATTCCTATTCCTTGGGCAGCAAAGGGGTCCAACGAGCAAGTCATGGAGCACATAACACCAGACGTGTCACTGGAAGGCAAAACTACAAAACTGGCTCTCACTCATTTTGGCCATGTCATGTGGGGAGAATTATTCACTGGAGAAAGCATTTGTGCTTGGAAGAGTTAGCGCTCAAGCCTGCCTACCAAAGAACAGGGTGGTTGAACACCGTCAGAGATGACACCAGCCAGAACATAGAACAACTCAAAGAAATAGAAGACTGGAAGACTGGAAGATGTGGAGAGACCCTGGCCCATAGAATCGTCAAGAGTTGGACATGACTGAACGGATAACATCGTCATCAAGAAACACCAAGAAATAATGGCTGCAAACTAATTAAAGAGAGAAGCAACCTGGAAGTAAGGAGAAGCTTCCTAACAGTGAGGACAATTAGCCAGTGGAACAGCTTGCCTCCAGAAATCGTGGGCACTCCATCACTGGAGGTTGAGCAGGGGGCTGGACTAGAAGACCTCCAAGGTTCCTTCCAGTTCTATTCTATTCTATTCTATTCTATTCTATTCTATTCTATTCTATTCTATTCTATTCTATTCTATTCTATTCTATTCTATTCTATTCTATTCTATTCTATTCTATTCTATTCTATTCTATTCCGTCCTGTCCAGTCCATCCCATCCCATCCCATTCCACATTCTATTCTGTTCTGTTCTGTCCTATCATAATCATCATCATCATCATCATCAATAATAGGTTCTTTTGCCCCTGTAGCTACATATATTATGTCAACCACGCATTTAAGCATCGGACTCACATAATACACAATATCCAGCCTCAGTATAAACTGGGTATGGCTAGTCTAGAGAAAAGAAGGAGTAGGGGGTGACATGATAGCAGTATTCCAGAATCTGAGGGGCTGCCACACAGAAGAGCCGGTAAATTTATTTTCCAAAGCACCAGAAGGCAAGACAAGAAATAACAGATGGAAATTAATCAAAGAGAGAAGCAACCTGGAATTAAGGAGAAACTTCCTAACAGTGAGCACAATTAAGCAGTGGAACAACTTGCCTCCAGAAGTTGTGGGTGCTCCATCACTGGAGGTTTTTAAGAAGAGATTGGATGGCCATCTGTCTGAAATGGTATCGGTTCTCCTGCTTGAGCAGGGGGTTGGACTAGAAGACCTCCAAGGTCCCTTTCAACTCCATTCTGATTGAATATATGCCAAGGGCTTCATTGTACGATTGCAGCTACTTTAACAGGCACACCAGGAGCATCCAAGCACACTTTACTGGCCCCTCAAGAAGAACAGATAAAGAAATGGTCCCTATTTATCTCAATTCATCTCACGGTGTTCTTCTCCTGCCCAGCAGGATCTGCCGTTCCATCAAATACATCACCAGCAGAACACCCTGCTGAGTGAGAAGCCAAAATTACTCTAGCATTAAAAAGAAATAAATCAGAAATCAAATCGGTGTCTTCTATTTTTTCAAAATGTCGTTCTATTTCCTTTACATAAATGTTTGGATTTCCGCACAACTTGGGGCTAAGCAATATAACAATCTTAGTGGTATTAATAGAATTACAAAGTTGGAAGGGACTTTGGAAGTCTTCTAGTACAATCCATTTCTCAAGCCAGAGACCCTATATCATTCTGGACAAATGGTTGTCCAATCTCTTTCCAAAAGCCTCCAGTGATAGAACACCCACAACGTCTGGTCATCCCATTGATTAATTGTTCATATTGATGGGAAATTCCTCCTTAGTTCCAGGTTGCTTCTCTCCTCAGTTAGTTTCCATCCATTGCTTCATGCCCTGCCTTCAGGTGCGTTGAAGAATAGGTCAATCCCCTCCTCTTTGGGGAAGCCCCTTAGATATTGGTTCTGCCTTCAGGTGCTTTGGAATATTACTTTGTTGCTTGCTTTGTTGCAAACTCCAGAATATTAGGGAAGGGAGAACTATGTGCTTTCCTGGAGAACAAGTACTTGACCCTTCAAGTACTTGTCCCTAATCATTTTCAAAGCATGCACACTCTTTTATGTCCAAAATCTTAACTAGGACACAAACTTAACTCAAACAGAGAAGTTATTCTTGTTCTGTTTTTCTTTCTTTCCTATCACAGACCATTTTTGCTTGTTGGCCACGCTGACAGCAATTGATTTTCATTTTAAGCCATTGCAATTTTTTTCTGATTTGTTTTCCTTCCTAATAAATACATTTTGCACCCTTTTAATCTATCTAAGTGAGGGCCTCTTCAGCCTGGTTTCTGGGTTTCAAAATCAATTCTCCCCTAATTAAAATTGTGTCCCAACATTACACACGTACTTGACACGGGAATACAGAACAGCGAGCAAGCACCCTCTGCAACTTTATGCAGTATTAAAAACTCTACCTTGTTGTAAACAAACACACACAGACACACACACACACACACACACACACACACACACACACACACACACACACTTACAGATTGAAGAAATTCCATTCCGCTGGCTAAATTCTCTCATCAGCTCTGGATCTCAGTACTGGAAGAAGTACTTTAAACAGAGACGAAAAAGTCTCCATTTTCTTCTGAGGAATGCTACGTATACAAAAGGTGATCTTACATATTTATGACATCACAGTGGCCAACATCAAAGCATAGCAACAACAGGGTCACCATCGGAGGTGTCACAATTTCCACCTAGGATTTTAAACCATCTGATTTCAGCATCTTTGAACAGTGGTCAGTTCTGCACGATGGACTTAAAAATGGATGTTGTAGATGGTGTATATCTCTAGAGACTCCTAGCCAGTTTGGACCGCTTTGGCAGAACCAGTAGCTAATTTTTTGTTGCCCAGGCCCAGAATGGGCTTCTGGAAGCGACATCCACACAGGGAATTGTTAGTTCACATATTTGAATCCCACCCGCTGGTTCTAGGAAATGTAACTCTGAAAGGTCAGCTAAGAAGAAATTCTTATGGTTAGGGCTGCCACATAGAAGAGGGAGTCAAGCTATTCTCCAAAGCACCTGAAGGCAGGACAAGAAGCAATGGATGGAAACCAATCAAGGAGAGAAGCAACCTAGAACTAAGGAGGAATTTCCTGTTAATGTGAACAATCAACCAGTGGAACAGTTTGTCTCCAGAAGTTGTGGTGCTCCAACACTAGAGGTTTTTAAGAAAAGATTGGACAGCTATTTATCTGAAATGGTATAGGGTTTCCTGCCTGAGCAGGGGGTTGGACTAGAAGACCTCCAAGGTCCCTTCCAACTCTGTTATTCTGTATCTAACTGTACATTCTAGAATTCTTTAAAGGAGACTGTAAAACCAGATGATGTGTAGACATAATCATGTTCATAGATTATGAAAAATATCCAACTTGTGTAATGTATGAGCTTGTAGGACCATTTCAAAATATATCCATTTACGTCTAACAGGGCAAGCCAACTTTGCAATTCATCATCGCCATTATTGAAATAGATTCTTCCTTGGTGGAGAAGAAGAGAAAACAAGTTAAGTAGCCATCAATTTCTACTTCAAGAAGTTTGAAGCTCTTAGCTAGATGGGGAAAAAACCTTGAATTTGTATATATAAAATTATTTTCCCCAGGCATCTTTGCAGCCTCTTCTCTCTTATTTCTTTTTCAATTTGAGCAAAAATCTAGGGGGATTTAAGGGGAATGTTTCAAAGAGCCAAGTTCAAATTGGTTAAAATGATGATATTTCTGGAGAGGTATCTCTGACAAAAACAGATACGGATCAAAAACCATGCAGAATGTTCATCTACATCCGCTTTGTGTTAAAATAAGACTTTTTGTCTGCTTATCCTCGTGCAGATGCCCCTTCCTCTTGACTTGGAACTATCAGAAGATAAATAGAAGTTGAAAGTTAGCCTATTTTCAGGATACCATGTAGTAAGTTAATGATAATTTTTTTTTAAAAAAAGGATACAGGAACTCCTTGATTCAGAATTGTAATGAAGCCTGTCATTATGGTCATTACCGTATATATAAAGAAATTGATGATTGAGCCCAAAATTTCTCTTGTTAAGTGAAACAGTTGTTAAATGAGTTTGGGCCCATTTTATGACCTTTCTGCAAATGTCGTTAAGTGAATCCCTGCAGGGGTGACAAGATAGCAGTGTTCCAATATCTACGGTGTTGCCAGAAAGAAGAAGGTGTCAACCTATTCTCCAAAGCATCAGGAGGCAAGACAAGAAACAATGGGTGAAGAATAATCACGGAGAGGAGCAAACTAGAACGAAGGAGACATTTCCTTCACAGTGGGAACAATTAGCCAGTGGAATGGCTTGCCTCCAGAAGCTGTGGGTGCTCCATAACTGGAGGTTTTTAAGAAGAGATTGGACAACCATTTGTCTGAAATGGTATAGGCTCTCCTGCTTGAGCAGGGGGTTGGACTAGAAGACCTCCAAGGTCCCTTCCAACCCTGTTATTCTATTCTGTTCTGTAATTCTGTTCAGTTAGTAACATGGTTTTACGTGAATCTGACCACTTGTCAGAAGGACACAAAAGGGCATCTCTTGACCCCGGGACACTGCAACCGTCCTAAATGCGAGTCAGTTGCCACGCATCTGAATTTTGATCACGTGACCACGGGGATGCCGCAACGGTCGCAAGTGTGAAAAATGGTGATAAGTCACTTTTTTCCCAGTGCCATTGTAACTTCGAAATGAACTGTTGTAAGTTGAGGACTGTGTGTATTTCACCTCAACCCTCGGGGCCCTTGGAAGAGTTTGCCCTGCAAAGACCAACAACTCAATTCAGAAAGATGTGATTTAAACAGATCCGAACTCCACCTTTCTGCTAACTCGCTTCAGTCTCTTCCCAAGGGTGTCCTCTGTTTAAAAAGACCATTTATTGTCCAGGGAAATGCTGATGGGAAAACATCCCAAATGACCACAAGGGTCATTAACATTGCAACGTTCGACTGAAGGCTTCCCCGAGCAATTATAGCTGCACATTACGCTTGGGGCTGCTTAATGTGCAAGCTTCTCCCCGTGCTGTAAATTCATAATTTAACAATTAAGCAAATGGGCATTGCCCCATCATTCTGAGCTTGCCTTTGTAAAGTCGCCCTCCTCTCCTTCGACCGGGATCTGAAATAAATCATGGAGCTGAACTAGACCTCTGTTGAGAAAAGACCGTGGATTGAGAAATTAATATTTATGCAAAGTGCTCAAAAAGCTTTGCCGGAGGTTGAGAGACGAACTTTGTGTTGCGGCTCAGATCTCGGCCATATTAAAGCTGGGTTGTTGAGCTGTTCCCTTTTCTGATACTGGAAACGCCACCAGTCCACTTTACCCTTCTATTTAAAAGCTTGTTCGGTGATATAACATCTCCAATTTCTGCTCACCGGCTTGGCTGCATGCTTGATTTATTCTCTTCATGTCTTTCCGCTTCTTTTCTCTGCCCTTTCTTCCTCCCCTCTCTCTTGATAGCACAAGTCCCGTTGAGTTTAATGGGCATGTTTTATCGCGCTTACAAGCAAGGAGGCCAGATTAAGGAATGCAGGCATAATCTTTCATTGGCTATAAAATGGTCTTCTGTGCTCTTGAGTCATTGACAGGCCTTCTCTGTCAATTTCCCCTTCCCTGTTCTTCTCATTTTTCTAACTCAAGCATCCTCCAACTTCTCATCCTGGGCAAATCATTTTCCTAACACCAGCCTTCAAATCATCCCTTTTTCAGAGCCACACTCCGTGGCTTGAACACCTTTATTAACCTTTTTTAATTCGGCGTCCTTTTTCGATATCTTTTTCCTTTAAGAAACGAGACACCCCCCTCACCTCTTTCGACTTCTTCTTTTTTTCTTCCCCTCTTTGCTTCCTTCTTCCCAAGGCTGTGAATTTGTCCTTCAATTCACCAGCAACTGGGAGAAGACGTGTGGTGTCCTGTGTGTTGTCAACAAATCATCCCACCAATAATGCAAGCTTGCCCATGATGTCACTGCATCCGGTACCAGATGCCTAGGGTTACATGGTTTATTTCCTGGAAAATATTAATAGGTAATTTCAACATGTCTCTTCTTGACCTTGTTTGAAGCCTTCCTTTCTTCCAGGAGGGAGCTTAAAGCATGGGGTTCAACTCCCAGAATCCCTAAGCCAGCCACAAGTCTCAAAGTTGCCAAGGTTGGAGACCCCTGAAGCAGATAACTAGAAGAGAATGGAGTAAGGGAATTGGGGGAGGAGCCAAGATGGTGGACAGGCAGCAAAGGCTGTAAAGAGCTCCTCCAAAAGTAAAAGTAAGCGAATGACTACAAGGTATGCAACTTTGCAGATGACACTAAGCTGGCAGAAATAGCCAACATCCCAGAAGACAAGCTCAGGATCCAAAAAGATCTTGACAGACTTGAACAATGGGCCCTATCCAACAAAATGAAAATGTGGATAAAAGCAAGGGCAGAAAAAAAACCACCAAAGGTACAAATAGAGATTAGGTGAAACCTGGCTCAAAAACAGTAACTGTGAGATGGACCTTGGAGTCCCAGCGGACGATCACTTAAACATGACTCAGCAGTGTGCAGCAGCAGCCAAAAATGCCAAGACAATCCTTGGTTTGGCACAGAATCAAAATCACGTGAAGTATTATAGTACCACTTTATAAAGCCTTGGTAAGACCGCACCTGGAATACTGCATCCAGTTTTGGTCACCACATTACAAAAAAATATATGTTGAGACTTTAGGAAAAGCGCAAAGAAGAGCAATTGAGATGATTTAAAGGCCTGGAGACAAAAACATTTATTTATTTATTTATTTTATTGGATTTGTATACCGCCCTATTCCCGTAGGACTCAGGGCGGTTTACAGGGCAGTTAAAACCATGAATACAAAAAATTAAAAACAAATAAAACAATTAAATTAAATTCAAGCCCCAAGAGTAAATCTAAAACCCAGTTAAATTAACAACCCCACAGTCTGGACCAAACAGCTCAAAGAGCCAAGTTTTCAGGTCCTGGCGAAATGAGCGAAGGTCGGGGGCAGTCCTAAGTTCTGTGGGTAGTTGGTTCCATAGGGCAGGCGCACCCACAGAGAACGCCCTTCCCCTGGGAATAACCCGCCGGCATTCATTAACCAGCGGTACCCTGAGAAGGCCCTCCCTGTGGGGGCGCACAGGACGATGGGAAGATGATGCCGGCAGCAGGTGTTCCCTTAGATAGTCCGGACCCAAGCCATTTAGGGCTTTATAGGTCATTACCAGCACCTTGAATCTCACCCGGAGGGCAACCGGAAGCCAATGCAGCTCACGGAGAAGAGGTGTTACACGGGAGTATCGGGAAGCTCCCATCAAAACTCGCGCGGCTGAATTCTGCACCAGTTGAAGCCTTCGGGTGGTCCTCAAGGGCAGCCCCATGTAGAGGGCATTGCAGTAGTCTAACCGGGAGGTCACGAGCGCATGAGTGACTGTACGTAGAGCATCTCGGTCCAGATAGGGACGCAACTGGCGCACCAGGCGAATCTGGGCAAAGCCCCCTTGGTCACGGCTCCTATATGATCTTCCAAACTGAGCCGTGAATCCAGGAGGACTCCCAAGTTGCGAGCCCTATCAATGGGGGGTAATACCTCACCCCCTATTGTTAATGATGGAGAAGGCTGGTCAGCCCGAAGAACATACGAAGAACATACGAAGAACATTTGCAGGATTTTGGTTTGGCTAGTCTAGAGAAAAGAAGGACCGGGGGGGGGGGGGGACATGATAGCAGTCTTCTGGCATTTGAGAGGCTGCCAAAAAGAAGAGGGGGGGGGGGTCAACTTATTTTCCAAAGCACCAGAGGGCAGGACAAGAAACAATGGATGGAAACTAAGGAGAGAAGCAACCTGGAATTAAGGAGAAACTTTCTAACCGTGAGAAAAAACAACCAGTGGAACAGCTTTCCATCAGAGGTTGTGGGTGCTTCATCACTGGAGGTTTTTAAGGAGAGATTGGACAGTCACTTGTCTGAAATGGTACAGGATCTCGTGCTTGATCAGGGGGCTGGACTAGAAGACCTCCCAGGTCTCTTCCAACTCTGTTCTGATTCTGATTCTGAGAAGGGGAGGGAAGTTCATTTCAACCTCATCAATACGACAGAAGCAGCTACCAACCTCCAGAGAAAAGTGTCCTCTATTTTTAAATGGGAGCAAATGTAGGTCAGTGTATATTTGAGGGAGAAAGTGTGGGAAAGCTCAAGCATGTTTTATCTCTTGCAAATGAATGCAAGAGCCCAGATTTAACCAGAGGCTACGGAGCTCAATCTTTCAGCAGAGGAAAGACGCCCCCCCCCCCCCGGTTGCTATTTTTTCTTTCTGTTTCCTCGGCTGCAGTCAGACTTGAAAGACAGGTATTTGAGAGAATTATGGACGTGCAAAGCACACCACTTGAATTTGCCATCCTGTTGTGGCTTCTTCCAAAGAATTACTTAAGAGACTTTGCTGACAGATGGAGGTGGGGGATGCTCTGAGCAGTTTCTCAACTGGTTTGTGGTCCAGTTAACATCTCCTGTCCTTCCTTTTATCTCAGTTTAATCAGAAGGGACCTTGGAGGTCATCTAGTCCAACCCCCTGCTCAAGCAGGAGACCCTGTACCATTCCAGACAGGTGGCTGTCCACTCTCTTCTTAAAAGCCTCCACAACTCCTGAAGGCAAACCCTTCCACTGGTTGATTGTTCTCATTGTTAGGAAGTTTCTCCTTAATTCGAGGTTGCTTCTGTCCTTGGTTAGTTTCCATCCGTTGCTTCTTGTCTTACCTTCTGGTGCTTTAGAAAATAAGTTATGTATTCATAATAGTAGTAAAGTTGGAAGGTACCTTGGAGGTCATCCAGTCCAACCCCCTGCTCAGGCAGAAAACCCTACACCATTTCAGACAACTGGCTGTCCAGTCTCTTCTTAAAAACTTCCAGTGTTGGAGCATTCACAGCTTCTGGAGGCAGGTTGTTCCACTGGTTAATTGTTCTAACTGTCAGGAAGTTTCTCCTTATTTCCACTGGTTAATTGTTCTAACTGTCAGGAAGTTTCTCCTTAGTTCTAGGTTGCTTCTCTCCTTGATTAGTTTCCATCCGTTGCTTCTTGTCCTGCCTTCAGGTGCTTTGGAGAATAGCTTGACTCCCTCTTCTTTGGGGCAACCCCTGAGATATTGGAACACTGCTATCATGTCACCCCCTGGTCCTTTTTTTTCTCTAGACTGGCCAGACCCAGTTCCTGCAACCGTTCTTCCTATGTTTTAGTCTCCAGGCCTTTAATCATCTTAGTTGCTCTTCTCTGCATTTCCCCCCCAAAGTCTCAGCGTCTTTTTTGTAATATGGTGACCAAAATTGGCTGCAGTATTCCAGCAAAAACCTCCCACTTGTACCAATTCTGAAATGTACAGTAAGTGCCTGGGCAAAGTAAATTCCTGGCATATTTATTTTCACCCAAAAGGCTCCACCAAGGAATTATTATTATTTTTTTTTTAAAAAAAGTCATCAGGCACAGAGGCATTGTTTGTTTACATTCAGTTTTGACTTGCTGTGGGCCCAGATATCTGTCTCCATCTCTTCTCCTCTCTATCTGTTTGCATAATTCCACCCAGTCTTAATTTAGACTGAAAACTCCTTAGGGCGAGGGCCTCCCTTTTCCTTATCTGACTTGCAAAAGTCAGCACCCCATAGTTGGAGAGGATGATATAAATCAGAATTCTCCATTAATCTCATGACGTCTGAGGGCCTGACACAGGTGAGGAGAGACATAATTGAAGACAGTAAGCAATGGCCCTGGGCTGAACTGAAGAAGTTGTTTTGCCATCGAGTGTTTCTAAAATGGCTGAAGTCGGAGTAGATGTTGAGGAATAATTCTATCCTGGAGTCAGAGAAGCATAAAGCAGGGGTCTCCAACCTTGGCAACTTGAAGTCTTGTGGACCTCAACTCCCAGAATTCCCCTGCCAGCATGGCTGTCTGAGGAATTTTAAGAGTTGAAATTCACAAGTCTTAAAGGTTGCCAAGGTTGGAGACCCCAGCATAAAACATAAAGAAGAACTGCACGGAATAGTTAGACATGAGATTAGGATTACCAAGTCAGGTCTGCAAACATCTCCATGACTATCCCAAAGATGCTTTTTCAAAGGGCAACTGGACTTTAATTTTCCTTGAAGACCTTTTGCTTCTCATCCAAGAAGAAGCTTCTTGAAGTGAAAGATCTTCAAGGAAAAACAAGGTCCAGTTAGCTTTTGAAAAAGGACCTTTGGGACAACCTTGATCTGGATGACTAAGAATCTCCATGGACATCTCCATGACTAGTAAATGCCAGCAAGGAGTACTTATAAGCATTTTGTATATAATTGATATTTTTTTTTAAAAAAATTAACAACCTTAGTGCTTAGTAAACGGCATGTTGTCTGGGTTCACATTTCACAACGATCAATAATACTCAATTTCTATCATATCATACTCAACATAACAGCTTTCCTTGATTTTCTCTTCTTCCCATATTGTTCTCTTTTGCAAACATTGTTAATACAGGTCTTAATATTTTAGTAACAAAGAAGTTAAACATGAACATTTTTCTAACATTTATCCAATTAGTAATAGCATCAGTATAGAACTTCTTTTCTAGTTAGTCCTCTTGGTTGTGTTATAGGTCCTGTTTTCAACATTCTCGTTTAGACTTTTTCCCCCAAAAATTTGAATCGTTTTTATCTGTTAAGATTTTCTCAAAATGGATTTACGGTTAAGTATCTGAGTGGTTTCCCTCACAATAATCCTCCCAACAATTACATTTCTCATATCAAAAAAATAATAATAATACAATACTATTTCTGTTTTCTGTACAGGTGGTCCTCGACTTACAACTGAGCCCAAAATTTATGTTGCTAAGTGAGACAGTTGTTAAATGGGTTTTGCCCCATTTTACTGCCTTTCTTGTCACAGTGGTGGAAAGGAATCACTGCGGTTGTTAAGTTAGTCACGCGGTTGTTAAATAAATCTGCCTTCCCCACTGACTTTGTTTGTCAGAAGGTCGCAAAAGGGGATCACGTGACCCTGGGACACTTCAACTGTCATAAATATGAGCCAGTTACCAAGCGTATGAATTTTGATCATGTGACCACGTGGAGCCTACAAAGGTCGTAAGTCTGAAATCTAGTCATAGGTCACTTTTTTCAGTGCAGTTGTAATTTTGAACGGTCTCTAAATGAACAGTCTAGACAGGGGTAGGCAACCTTGGCTCTTTTATGACTCGTGGACTTCAGAATTCAATCAATTAACTCCCAGAATTCCTGAGCCAGCCACGCTGAGGGGAAAAGGAGAGGATTCCAAGCTGAGCCGTGCTGACTCAGGAATTCTGGGAGTTGAAGTCCACGAGTCATAAAAGAGCCAAGGTGGCCTACCCCTGGCCTAGGACTATCTGTAATAAAATATATACTAGAATGCTGTCAAACCTGGCCTGTTTGTTTTATTGGGGTCTTCTTTTCGGACTTACTTCCATTCTGTCCTCTTTTCTCATTATCTAATCCAAGCTTTGGTGAAATAAATCAATCCACCGTTTCTTCTCCTTAGCACGTTGAAGAAGAAAAGGACCATCTCCAGCTCACCAGGAGAACATTAAGAACGAGAATTTCTCTTCTTCCCATAACGCCCAGGCAAAATGTTTTTGAGGCTGAAGCAGTGGTGGGATTCAAATAGGTGAACAACCGGTTCTCTGTGTGGGTGCCGCTTCCAGGAGTCCATTCTGGGCCTGGGCCACAAAAAATTTCCTACCGGTTCTGCCGAACTGGCACGACCCAGCTGAATCCCACCACTGGACGGAAGACAAAATAGGAGAACTAAATAGGACAAGTGGCTTGGGTTAAAGTGTATTTTCTCTCTTGAAGATGGCCAGGACTATTCAAAGGTCACTAACTTAGCCTTAGGAATCTGGAATTGAGAAGTCTCAGGCTCATAATTCTAAAGAAAGATGAAACAGGTTTCTGAGGAATGGAGGAAAGAGACAGAGTCTTAATTGAATCATTATGCTTTGCTGAATACCAGGATGTGACACATATCCCTTCTAGCGAGACACCTGGCAGACTGCCCTTATCTATATTTATTTATTTGTATTTATTTAGTAAATTGATATGGCCTCCGCTTTCACATACATGACTCTGGGTGGCTGTTAAAACAGACAGCGACAAAGTAAAACAGAACCAGGGATTCAAAACACAGATAACTTAAAATAGCGCAGAACAGCGACCAAGAATAACAGAATAACAGAATGAATCACAGGATGAATAACAGAAAAATAGAATAGAGCTGGAAGGGACCTTGGAGGTCTTCTAGTCCAACCCCCTGCTCAAGCAGGGGACCCTATACCATTTCAGACAAAACTTTTCTTAAAAGCCTCCAGTGAAGGAACACCCATTGTTCTGTCCGGAAGTTTCTCCTTAGTTCTAGGTTGCCTCTCTCCTTCATTAGTTTCCATCCGTTGCTTCTTGTCCTGCCTTCAGGTGCTTTGGAGAATAGCTTGACTCCCTCTTCTTTGGGGCAGCCCCTGAGATATTGGAAGGCTGCTATCATGTCACCCCTGGTCCTTCTCTTCATTAAACTAGACATACAGAGTTCCAGCAACCGTTCCTTATATGTTTTAGCCTCCAGTCCTCTGATCATCTTTGTTGCTCTTGTCTGCACACTTTCTGCACACTGCTCAGTCAATGCAAACAGAAAACAGGCTCAACCAGACTGTCAGGGGCCCCGGGTTTGATGGCAAATCCAAGTTTTGAATGCTTTGCATCAAACCCTTTCTTTACCACTAATGCTTCCAAAGCGGGCTTCCCAGTTAAAAGGGCCAGATCAACTTCCAATAATATGTTTGCTTTGTCCATTTTCTTCACACTGATAATATCCTCTCCAGATGTGACCCCTGTCAAGTTCTCCATGCTTGTTGGCCCCATATTAGAAAATAAATAATATTCAAATCTGCGTATCCCAGGTCCTTGGAAAGGACTTGATAAGTAGACCAATGTGCCAAATCCAGTCTAAACAGCCGATTGACTGTGTGACGAAACGTAACATAAAAATAAATGAAAAATAAGAAATAAAAAACCCATAAGTAATTAAAATGAAATCAAATAACAAATAAAACACTCAAAGGCAAACTTGACTTGCCCTAGGTCTTTTTCTGCCATCAGTTTTTTATGTTTCTATAACTCCTAGCAACTGATCATTTACCCAGAACTTTGTTGAGCAATGTCGGATCTCCAACCGAGACAAAATTTAATGTCTAAGAATCTCAGAGTTTTGCCTTCCTTCTTCACCAACCTTTGCAGAGTTTCCGCAATCCTTAGTCGCACAATTGGTGATGTGCCACAGCAGGCAATGAAGTGGCTCATCCTTGCAGAGAAACTGTGGCACAATATTTGGCGAGAAAAAGATCTTTTAGTGGCAAAGAGAGAGGCGTGGGTTTGATTAACTAAGACACACACTGAGCCGTGGTTTAAAGGTATTTCTCAGTGAAGGCATTATAAGAACTGATTTCAACTTCTTTGGTTCTGATAATGCTACACATCCATAGTCATCCATTAAAAGCCTTGGAAATGTCATCGGCATGATGATGTCATTGGATATGATGTCACTCCTTGTAGGCACAGGAGAATTCTTCCGAACTTGATGGCTCATGTTTTCCACCAAGAAACCCATCGTCCACGAATCTCTCCTTGAAATGGCCTAATGAAGAAGCTTTTCATTTCCTAGCTGTGTTTCCATGAATCACTAATAGATTTAGGTTAAAAAAATATCCCCTCTTGCCAGCCTCGATGTGACTCAACACACTTTATACGGCCAGGACTTCAGTGTTCAATATTTGTTCAGTTCCAAACTCATTCCAGACATCGGTTTCAATTCTGGAATCTGGCGTCTTTGCTTTTATCATCCCCAAAGGCCCATTTAGCAATCGCACAAATTGTTCTTTGTGTTACACCAACAGGCCCTGCCATTTTCAAAGGGATATTAAAGAGGCAATATATTTCACCCTCTCATCTAATATAAATATGGGTTAGCATTCTTTATTGTATCATTTCAAGATGACTTAAGAGTCAAGATCCACCTAAAGAGGAGCACTAATAACATGAGAGTAATAAAGCATTGATAAAGAATTAAAACAATGAAAATCATCTTATGTTCTATTCTAAAAGGAATGTCAGAAGAACATTGTCACAGTCAAAGGGACAAAAAAAAATTGGCTTCACACATTGTATTGATCTGTGCAGGCTTGAGTATGCTTTCCTGAGTGAGCTCCATGATCTGACTTCAGTGAACACAAATGATAATGGCTGAGTTCACAAACACACACCCCACACAAACAAACACACACACACACACACACACACACACACACACACACAGAGAGAGAGAGAGAGAGAGAGAGAGAGAGAGAGAGAGAGAGAGAGAGAGAGAGAAGAGAAAGAGAGAGAGAGAGAGAGAGAGAGAGAGAGAGAGAGAGAGAGAGAAGAGAGAGAATTTGAGCAGGCAAAATTAAGATGTTTTGTGGGCCCTCAAGCATCTATTTATGACGTTGCTCAAACAGATCTAGAACTCACTGGATACATGCCTGGCTGAGGAATTCTGGGAGCTGAAGTCCACAAGTCATACGAGGGCCAAGTTTTAAGACCCCTGATCTATAATCTTAATATTCTACCTTTCCTCAGATGCTTAAGGAAGGGAATGGAAGTCTCAATTACTTTCCCATGGTATGGGGTCTCCTGCTCCAGAAGTTGTGGATGTTCCAACACTGGAAATTTTAAAGAAGAAATTGGACACCATTTGTCCAGAATGATCTAGGACTTCCTGCCTGAGCAAAAGGTTGGACTAGAAGACCTCCTAGACCCCTTCCAATTCTGTTATTCTGTTATTATCAATGCCCCAGTGAGCCCTGTGACTATTTTTATTTAGCATATGATGAGAACGTGACAAAGAGAAGTAAACATATGAGGGTGTTTTCAAATAGATCTTACATTTTATTTTTTCCCCATGTTAATAATAGTAAATTTCTAGTATAGTGGTTTTGGAAGTATTTATGTATTTTATTTTTTCCATATCATAAAAAAGCATGCCAACCAACTTGTAGGTCATGTCCCTCCAAGTACAGCAATCTTTTATTTCTAAGAGTTATTCATTCTTTTACCCAGGTTAGCACTAATGCTTGATAATAGAAAACCCATTCTGGCAAGCCAAAACCTCCATTTCCTTTAGCCTCTTGTAACATTTTCAACTCAATTCTAGCTGTAATGTATTGGGGATTTTGTTTGTACTGATTCAGGTGTCTGTTTAAATGCTGCTTAACGGTTACTCAATGGTGTGCCTGTGTAACGGCTACGAACCAAGCCAGACTTGTTGTCTCCAGGAATATCATTGGTAGATTTGGGGCGGGAACGCGTTCCTTTAAACCTATTGGCCGCCGCCTAGTGGCCAATTGTATAAGTAGCTGCGGAGCAGCCGCTGTTTCAGTTCTGTTCTGCTTGACTCCAATAAAGCGTGTTTCTGTTTGGAACCTTCCCTCTTGCTTATTGCCTGCAAAGAACCGGCTACACAACACTAGCTTTCTTTCCTTGCCAGATAAAGTTTTGAATTAGAGGATTAGGATTTAGAGCACGTCTGTGTCAGTGCTCTTCTATTTATAAAGTAAACATATACACACAGTCCATGCACAAGCACCGTGATTCAAGGCAAGCTTGCACCAGGATGTCCCCACTCCAGTCCATCACTTTAATCAGTTCTTCACTTGGCTCGCAGGGCTGTCCTTCAAAGGCAGTCCAGGGTTATAAATGTCTTATTTTTGAAGATAAGCAGACCCAACCCATCCATGGAAAATGGCAGGTGTTGACAGGCTGCTGATCCATCTCTCTTGCTTTGATCCTTTGACAGGGATCAAACAGGAACACATACCTAACCAAACTAGGAAAACGGCACAGAAAGAGAGGATAGTTTATGGAAAACTCAGCAGTCTGTTACTCAGGAGATCCTGGGGGATAACAGAGCACGAAGATATGCAGGAAAATAAGGTCTTTCCAAAGGTGCTCAAGACAACTGACATCTCTCCTCTTGCACCTACGTAAGTATAGCACAAACACAACCTAGCCACCTTCTGCTGTCTCTGCTCCAAATGACATTGCTGTCTTCTCATCCCCAGCAGAGAAATAAGAGATGTTCAAGTCATTGCTGGCTGTCTCCGTTCTTCTGTGAGCACCATCCAAGGTCAGCCTCAATGTGTTGTGGCTTTGTCACCCATTGCCATGGAAGGCAAATGAGAACGGAGACAAATGAATGCATGAGAGGTCACTAATGGAGACCATGATTTTCAC